>NW_006921533.1:6620944-6638030 GCF_000340215.1 Pseudocercospora fijiensis CIRAD86
AAAAGCCGAAGGTGCGGACGCGGAGGCAGCTGATGCTGAGGCGACCTAGAGGACCCCAAATTACTCTCAACCGTACACTCCCTCTTCACTCCCTCTCCCACTCCTCAACCCCCCACATCTCCCCTTACCCCGTCCCCATGGAATCTCTCCACCAAGGCTACGGCTTCATCCTCTACACCCACACCTCGACCGGCGCCCATTCAGGCATCATCCACCCCGGCGACCGCCCCCGTGACCGCGTCCTCATTTACAAAAACCGGGCCCGAATCGGTGTCCTCGACAGCCAATACCAACACCCCCCCAACATCAGCATCGACTTGAAAATCGGAGATGAATTGGCGTTGCTCGTGGAGAATCTCGGACGAGTGGATTACTACTCGCGGGGGAATTCCTACGAAGATCGTCTGAGACAGCCGGAGAAAGGGATCGTGGGGAACGTCACGGTGGGGGGTGGTGGTGGGGGGCAAGTTCTGGAGAATTGGAAGGTGTATACGATTCCTTTGAAAGAGCTTCCTTCACCTTCGTATTCAGAGGACGAGGACGTCGTCACGACTTCCTCCGAACCCCGTTTCTACCACGGCACCTTCAGCACCCCAAAGTCATATTCATCATCTCCCGCGGCGCTGGATACGTATCTCTCCCTCCCTTCGGCAGTCAAAGGACAAGTTTTTGTCAACGGGTTTAATCTTGGTCGATATTGGACTGTCGGACCTCAGCAATCTTTGTATTTGCCTGGGACGTTGTTGAAAGAGGAGGAGGAGGGGGTGAATGATGTGGTTGTGTTGGAGTTGGAGCCGGATCGTATGAATGGGATGGAAATGGTGGGTGAGGGGTTGGGGGAGAGGAAGTGGTTTAATTCTGTGGATGAGGATTGTGTGGGGTGTGTGTAAGGTAGGCATCGAAATGGTTGGTGCAGAGAAAAAAAAGCCTTGTGGGTTTCTAATTATGGATGTATGTACAGTGAGTGATGCGGATGGGTATCTTTTGAAGATGTGTCGTCGACTCCCTCTATTCCCGTCTAAACGCCTTCGCTCTCGTCCTTACTCCCTGCAGTGTGCAATGATTCGTACATAAATAGACGCTCGTAAGGGCGTACAGCTCTTCTGCTGGAAAGTGATTGACATGTGGCCGGCCCAGCTTCAGCAATCGTGTAATGCTCTCTCATTTGATTTGGGGGTGCTCGAGCTGCGCGGTCAAGCCGTCGACACCCGAATCGATTCGTCGATGGAACGGGCCATATTCATGACCTTGAGGGAGTGCATACTTGGCCCAAACGTGGTGTTCCTGTGCAGGCTGGGCCGAGAGCCTCATGCGTGCGGACTCCATGGCGTGGTCGGAGGCGCAGAGGTGCAGAGTCCAATCGAGACATTTCAAGAGCTCGAGCTTGGATCCATTGAGCGTGTCGAGCCCCACGTGGTCGCCGCAGAAGTGGTAGCGCCACCAGATGAGACTGCGTGGCGTATCATCAAGGTAATCCGCAGCAAGCATGCAAGCAGCAAGGACGTAGAGGGGCCATGCGGTTCTGGAAGTGTCGGGCGGCAGCAGGTGCTTCTCGTCTCCTGGATAGACGGTCAGTGCCTTTCCAACATGCGAACAGCTCCGACGAGGACATTGCTGCTCTTGCGAACGTGACTTACGGTTTCGGAGGAGAGTTAGAATGCTGAGGGCCAGCTGAAGCATCTCGAAGGGCAGCTGCACCTTCGACAGCGACTCCAGGAGCAACAGGTCGTCGTCCTGATCCGGATCGCCGCTCGTTATGGCTTGTTGTCGGAATAGATGGACGACGTGAGAATGGTAGTCCATGTTGTCGTCAGCACGATATTCGCGGGATGGATGTGAACGCTCTTCTGTCTCGAGGATGATGATGGCGTCCTTGTTCACGGGCGGAGGAGTGGGAAAGCGGGAGAGCTTGCCTTGAGCGTCGAGGAAGGCGTCCAGGTCATCGATGCCATACAGCGAGTCGCACTCGCTCCGCGTGGGCGAAGGTGGAAAGAGCATCGTGTCCACGATCGAAGGCAGCAGCTGGGTGAGATGCGAAGTGCACTGCTTGGCTAGAAGTGGCGTATAGCGAAATGCGAAGTGGGAGTGGTTGGAGTGGATGCATGTGCTTTGGCTTGGCTGCCATTGGCGCCCATGGCTCGCTCGCAACAGCCTCTCCTGTTGATCGATATCGACATCGCTTGCGGAAAGCGCAGGACAATTGGAACTCGCTGGTTGCAGTGGCCGGGCTGCATACACTGCCTGCCATACTGTACTGTACTGTACAGTGCGATTAAGCGAGATGGCGGACGGGGGTGATCCCCGTAAACGGCAGCTAGCTTGAAAACGTTAGACGTGGACTTTTTAAAGATGCGGATAATTCCTTTGGGTAGTACGCTAGCTTCAAACAGTTAGATCCCGTTTTTAGGGATTACCCCCGTCCGCTATCTCGCTTAATCGTACTATAGTACTCGGGACTTATATAAAGCGTATCTAACTAACTAGACCGCTTAGATCTTACTAGGTTTTACAGAATACGTAAGCATACTAAGGAAAGCGTAATCGGAGCACGTATCTATATAGTTTACTAGGTAGATTGCTCCTCTTTTACTCTTATAGGACCTAAATAGTATCCCTATACCGCTATAAGTAGTATATCTCTTATTATCTAGTTACTACCCGAATATTAGAGGGTATAAAAGATATATAACTAGCTAGGTAAAGCTAGGGTCTTAGTACCTTAGGCAGGGCTTAGCGCCTAGCATTAGCCTAACTTCCTAACTTTCCTTTTCCTTCTTTATAGACCCTATCGAATACTATACGCTTTTAGACTATACTATCTACCTACTTATCTAACCTATATTATAACTAGACTCCTTATCGTTCTCGCTCTATACTAGCTTCTATCTAATAGGCCGCTATTAATTACTTAAAGCTTCTCGAGATAGCCTAGACTCTAGCTACTAGCTTAGCTAATAAGTTAACCTCTTCTATTATCGAAGAAGTATCTCGTTCTTCGTAAGAATCTCTACCTCCTATAAGGGTTACTATAATACTCGGAATACCGCTAAGAAGCCTTCTTAGACAGTTCTTTAAGTAGGTAGAAAAGCAGCTAGAATAGTAGCTAAAAGAGGAAGATTATAAGTAGCTTATAAAGATAGAAGAGTACTTTATAAAAGAGCGATATAATTGCAATTAGATCTATATACTATCGATAAAGAATTAGAAGGAGTTACGCTTCTTTAAAGGTGTTAGGGCTAAAGGGGCTATACGTAACTAGCATGTAATTAGGCCGAGTAAAGCTAGGGTCTTAGTGCCTTAGGCAGGGCTTAGCGCTTAGCGTTAGGCTAACTAGTCTGCCTTCCTCCTTCTCCTCCTAGTTCTCTATCGAATACTACTTATACCTACTACTACCCTATCTACCTGCTAATATAACCCTTCTTATATAGTATTCGATCTACCCTTTAAGGCTAGTAGCTAGATAGTCCTTATTTTAAGCTTTTAGCGGTATAGCTACGGAAACTATCAATTTAACTATATTACGCCCGAAGAACGGGACCTATACGTACTACTCTATTAAAACAACTGTACTAATTATTAAGCAAGGCCTTCTATACGGCCTATTATACTAAGTTAAGCACATTAGGCCGATACTCGCTAATTCCGCTATATCCGTACTATAAGGGGCTATAATATATTATTAGTGCTACCCCTTATTATAATAGCCGGCTTATTACGAAACAACAATCGCGGCGCCGCTAGTAGCGCTAGCAATAACAACGCTAGTAGCACAGTGCCTACTAAAGTGCCTACTAGAGCACCTACTAAAGTGCCTCCTACTAAAGAGCCTACCGAAGAGCCTACTAAAGAAGAACCTATAATTCTAGGTAATAATCCGGAATTGCCTATTAACGACATTCTTAACAATATTATTAATCGACGATATAGCTAACTAGCCTTTAGGCCTTAACTATTAGGGAGACTTTAAGAAGCTACTTAAAACAGGCTTACTACCCTACGTTAAGAATAATAGCTAAAGGATAACCTCCTCGAGCTCTATCGCCTTTAGGAAGCCCTAATAACTACTACTAAACTAATAGTAGGACCTTCTTTACTACCTATCTAAAAGAAGGATGCTAAACTTAAGGACTGCACTATATTTAATAGCTCTAGTCGAAAGCAGTATAACGACTATATTCGTAACTGTAAACTCAACTAGCGTAATGCACTAAGAGCGCTACTAGACGATTATTCCTTAGTCGTACACGCTATATAGTATATTAATAGCGACCTAAAGCGTATATAGGATAACTATTTCGACTCCCTCGACAACTAGACCGCTATTTAGTAGCAGACCTACAAAACTATTATGCTAGACACCCTTAGAAACCCTATACTAAGGCAATAATATACTTAGGACCTATATCTTCGAGCTAAATAGAAGACTAATTAATCGGCTCGCTTATTTAAGGCCTATTTAAAGACCCTTAAGAATAACCTTCCGGCTAAGACTAATTCTATATAGATCTCGGAAATACGCCCTAAGCTTAGGTAGGAGCTTATTCTCGAATTAGACCGTCGCCGTATATTCGAATAGGCTAATCTAATACGTATTTAATTTATAGTCGAAGTAGAAATAGCCGAACGAGCTATCTAGCTTTAATAACGATTAGAATCGAGGATCCGACTAGCTAGTACTAACCGTAGCAATCGTAGCTACAGAGGAAACTAAGGTTCCTACTAAGACAACAATACTAATAATAGGAACAGTAATAGCGACCGTAGAAGAGGCCGTAGCCGGCGGCTATATAGAGGAGGCCGCGATAGGGGCCGTAGAAGGGGCTCGTATCCCTACAATACTAACCGCTCTACTAATAATAATAATAGCTACGGCAGTCTACTAACCGGATTAAAGTGCTTTAATTGTAATAGCACTAGCTATCTACTAGGCTAATACGACAAACCTAAGGACTAGGCCCGAATTAATCGTGCTTCCGCTAAATACCGAAAGCACCTCTTAGCGGCTAACGCTACCCCTATAGGCTAACCTTCGAAAAAAGATTAGGCGTCGTACTAACTGTTAGCCTTGTGCGGCGTAAAACTATCGACATTATGCTAGCTATTATACGTACCTGTCTTATATAGGATACGTATAGAACTAACTATTAAACTAGGGTTATACTAGATCTAGGAAATTTAGTTAGTGCCCTTATCAATTACCGCCTAGCTAAGCAATTAGACCTCCGACAATTGCCTAGAACTAACATGCTAACCCTTACTTAGTTTAATAACGCTCGGCACTTAACCTATAGAGCCTGCTATATTCCTATAGTTCTAAGGGACGACCTCGGTAATAAGCGCCTACTAGACTTTACTACCTACGTAGTAGACATAGACAGCCTCCTATCCGATATTATTATTAGCAACCCTATTCTTAAGTACTACGCTATAGCTATAGACCTAGGCCTCTAGAAGTAGCGATTTAGAATCGCTAGGAAAGAGGATATTAATAATATTAATGTTAGCGAGTGCCCTAATAATATTAGGGTCTTGTTTATTAGCAACCTAATACTAGCCTCCGCCTTAGCTAACCCGACTACCGACCTGCTTAGTAGTAATAACGAAGAACCTGTGCCCTCTAATAGTATAGACCCTAATTAGCTTGCTCGTATACTAGAGCCTATTCGAGAGACCTATATTAATGTGTTTAAACACTACCTAGTATCGACATTGCCTATATTTAAAGAGACGGATTATAAGATTGATATTATAGAGGGCAAAGAGGTTCCTTTTAGACTACTCTATAACCTTGGTAAGCGCAAGCTTGCTATATTACGTAAGTACCTAGAAGAAAACCTAGCTAATAGTCGTATTCGGTATAGTAATAGTCCTACTAGTATACCTATCCTATTCGTACTAAAGAAGGATAGTAGCCTACGCCTATATGTTAATTATCGTAGGCTTAATGCTATTACTATTAAAGACCGCTGTCTACTCCCGCTTATTAATAAGACCCTCGACCGCCTTTCTAGCGCTTACTACTATACTGTATTAGATATTAAGGATGCATACTATCGCATCTACATTCGTAAAGGCGATGAATAGAAAACAGCCTTCTATACTCGCTATAGCTATTTCGAGTACTTAGACTCTGCTAGCCTTTCGTAGTAGAAACATTTATAGGAAATTAAAAGAAATTATTAAAAACTATAGCTCTTATTAATAACGGCGTAACTAGCTACTCGTTTATAGATTACGACTATACGAGAGAGCTCGGCTTAACGTTCTAAGACCTTACGTACGCTCGGGAGTTAGAAATGTTTAACAGTACGACCGCGGCCGCTAGTAAGG
Source organism: Pseudocercospora fijiensis CIRAD86 (assembly GCF_000340215.1). Classification (NCBI taxonomy): domain Eukaryota; kingdom Fungi; phylum Ascomycota; class Dothideomycetes; order Mycosphaerellales; family Mycosphaerellaceae; genus Pseudocercospora; species Pseudocercospora fijiensis. The sequence goes on from NW_006921533.1 coordinate 6,627,275, forward strand.
TAACCTAGATCTACTACTTATCTATTACTATCGGCCTGTATACCGAATATATTATATTTTTCCTTACGAAACTCCCGAAGACTTACCCCGTTATTCTTAGTCTTCCTTAGCTTAAAAAGTATAACCCGGTTATCGACTAGGCCTCCGAATCTCTATCCTTTACGAGCAAGTATTACGCTAAGTACTACTTTAACGAATCTAGTTCTACCTCCGATACTCCCCGAGATCGTACCGTATTCGCTATTAGCGCGGCTGCCTTCTCGCGTCTTGCCCGCGACAAACGTACTTAGATCTTCGCTATAACAATATAGGATGTTAAGAAGGCTATCCGAAAGTTCGACGAAGAACTAACGGATCTAAGAACGAAACTACCGAAGGAGTATTAGTACCGACTCTACTAGTTTTCGAAGAAGAACGCCGACATTCTACTACTATACCGGCTAGGTATCGACTACAAAATCGAACTAATCGACGGCAAGCCGCCGCCGTACGGCCCTCTCTACTCGATGTCTCGAGATAAGCTCCTCGTACTAAAGAAATACCTAGAAGATACTTAATATAAACTGTGATATATTTAGAAGAGGGCTAATCTATAGGAAGCCCGAAAGATAAAGTGCGCAGTTTTAGCCTTAGGCATTATGCACGTAATACTATATACACTATATACTTCAAGTTACCCCCTTATCGCGTGCATATAGCTAAACAAGCAAAGCAAACAAAGGGGTGTTAGGTGTAGAAACAACTAGACCACTTTTAGGCTATTGTAACAAAGCAAACAACTAGACTACTTTTAGGCTATTATAACAAAGCAATCTAACAAACAAACAAACATGTCGAGCTAGTATAATAAAACCATCCTTTTAGTACTTAGCAGCAGGCTAAGCGGCGCTCTTAATAGCGGCCTTGTAATCTACTAGGTTTAGTTGTTTAATAAAGCGGCCGTGCTTAATCTTGTTAAGCGGCTTAGTAAAGCTATCGGCTATCTAATTATATATACTAACCTATTAGACGACAATAGTACTATTAGCAATCTTCTCTCGAATATAGTAGACACGAGCATCTATATGCTTTGTGCGGCTATTAATAGTAGACTTAGTAATAGCGATAGCGGACTGATTGTCCTCGTAGAGCGTAACTAGAAGAATATAGCCCTTATAACTAATTTCCTTTAACAACCGAGCTAGTGCAATAGCCTCCTTCGCACCAGTTGTTAACTAAATATACTCGGCTTCTATAGACGATAGTGTAACAAGCGTCTAACGGCCGGACTTATATAATAGAGGTCCGCCGGCAATAGTAAAGTAGAAGCCTCCTATAGAGCGACGAGTAATCGGATTATTAGCCTAGGAAGCGTTATAGTACCTAACAAAGTTAAGCTCGTTCTTATTCTATGTACCTCGGAAGTATAAGCTACGGCTTAGAGTGCTAACTAGGTACTTAATAAGCCAAAGAAGCGCGGTATAGTGCTCCTTAGTCGGGTTAGAAATGTATCGTAATAGTAGGCCTACAGTATAGCAAGCATTAGGTCGTATAATTATAGCTAGCTATAGCGCTTTACTAACACCTTCCTAATACTAAGTCTTAAAGGCAGCGCTAGCAGTATAGCCCTTAGGTGCACGCTAAATCGATATCTTAACGTATCGAGGTGCTATTAGTATAGCAGGAGCTACTCGGCCCTATATGCTATACTTCTTACTAAGCCTATTTAAATAGGCATCTTGAACGACGTAAATAGTACGCTAATCGCGGTTACGAATGATCCGCATACTAAGATAGTAGTGCAGGTCGCCTAGCTCTCGTATACTAAAACGGTCCTTTAGTAACTAAGCTACTACCTCTAGTGCTAATAGAGTGTAGGCGATAATAATTATGTCGTCGATATAGATAACAATAATAGAGCCGCTAACAACGTGTTTGAACACACATATATTAGCTATTATTAGCACAAAGTCTAGGCTCTTTAGGTACTTTCGAAGCTCTTCGTACTACAGCATTAGTAACTGCTTTAGACTATATAGTGCCTTTAGTAACAGACAGACTATATTCTTGCCGCTACGGTCTTTAAAGCTATGTAGCTGCTTAACGTAGATCTTATGCTTATTACCGATAAGCGCATTAAGGAAGGCTGTTAGGATGTTATATTGCTTAGCCTCTAGGTCGTAATAAGCAATTAGGCTAAACAGTGCTTGTAGCGTAGATAGCTTAGCGACAGCCGCATAGGTTTCATTATAGTCCTATCCTTTAACCTGTATAAAGCTACGGACAACCTATCGAGCCTTAAACCGGCTTACCTTGCTATTAGCGTTACGCTTAATAGTAAATACCTATCGGCTACGGACAACCTTGCGACCTCTAGGTACTTCTAGCCGAGAAACGTATACCTATATATAGTTGTCTATTAATAACTTGTATTTAGCTTTATAGGCCTCCTTCTATTGTAGCTAGTATAGTAACTCCTTTATAGCCTTAAAGCTCTTTGGAATTAGAATAGCCTCCTCATTCGGGTTCTGCTTAGCAACGTAGCAGGCAGCTATAAAGCCCTTTATATAGGCTATAGGCATATTAGCTATATTGCGGCGCGTAGAGCGCTTAATACTAGCATTAGCCAGATAGCTACGCAATAGTTTACGAGCGCTCTTATTGCTTCGTGTCTTGCGTATAGAACGACTACTAGTCTCGGTTAGCCGCTCAAACTTAGGCAACTAACTAGGCTTACCCTTCTTAGCCTATAGATTATATATAGGCTGTTCCTTAGCGGATTAGAAACTATCCTTATTACTTAATAGAGGTTAAATAGCCGGCAGGTTATCCTCGAGCGGCAATAGATTAGCGACTTTATTAGCTACCTCCTAAGCTAGTTCTTCTATAGGCTGTTCTTCTTGCTAAGCCGGAAGCCGCTAGACTATACTAGCAGCCTCGGTAGGCGACGGAGCCTCGTTGCTTATAGAATTAAACAAAGCCGGTATAATAGACTTAAGGGTAACAAACTCGTTTTCAGACAAGTCGTTAGTGTTAGTATATAGCTTTATGCTATCTAGAAGCAGGAGGTTACCCCCTAACTTAACAAACTAAACGTCCTTAGAAGCGATAACTTTATATTAATTAGGCAGGTAAATTATATACTTTCTAGAGTCTACAGAGCCCTTAGCATAGCTAACTAGCTTGCTAACTAGGCCTCTGCTATCTATCTTCTTTCTACGAGCTATACTGTAATCGTAGGCAACTGTAGTACAGCTATAAGCTCGAAGGTGCTATAGGCGTAGCTGTATTCGTAACTAATTAAGCTCCTTAGCTACAATAGTGTATAGGCTTCCTCCGTTAGCGGTTAGCGTAATATTAAGGACCTATATAGCGGAGGCAATAGTATATAGCTATAGAGACTTCGGAAGGTTAGCGTGTAGTATTATCTTTCTCGCAGTCGTATATACGATATAATTGCTAACCTTAGCAAGGCTATTCTAAGTTAAAGAATGAGGTATAGTAACTTGTAGTACAATGCCCTCGTCTCGAGCCTAATTTAACAGCTAATTTCCGCCGTATTTACCCCCTCTATCGAGGCGGTAGATTAGGATTAAGTAACTAGTCTATATACGGATATATATACGATAATCCTTAATAGCTACTGCAGCCCCTAACTTAAGTAGGCTAGTATACTCGTAACGATAGCCTAACTTAGCGTATGTAAATAGCGTAAAGTAGCGTTCCTATAACAGACTAGGGTTAGTAATAGTAACTACATCTATATAGACAATGTAATAGATCGTAGATAGTCGTACGCGCGGCAGCCGATTGTATTCCTTGTATGATATAGCTATGCGATAGGCAATACAGTTGCGGAAGTCCTTCTTAGTACTAGTAATAACAATCTAGCCCTTAGCTTCTATTCGTAATAGCTTGCGGTAATAGATATAGCTATATCGCAGATGCTATTTATCTATCGTACCTGTTAGCACCCCCTTCTTCGACAGAAGCGCAATAACTTAGCTATCTAGTCCGGAGGTTAGTATATGCAGATAGGGGAGACTATTCTTTCGGTATATCTAAGCAATAGTGACCTCCGAGCTATTAACAATAGTAAATAGTACGCGCTTATCGTTCCGATAGAAACAGCCCTTGTCGGCAAGCTTCTTAGTAGATAGGAGGTTAGCTACTAGACCTAGAACATATAGTATATTAGACAGCTTTATACTGCTTACACTACGCTTATTAACAACCTTAGTCTAAGCTATACTAACTATCGTAGCGTGCTTCGTATTGCTACTAAACCGGATAGGAATGTAACAGCCTTTGTATTTAATAAGCAATAAAGGGTCGTTAACTATATATATACTAGTACCTAAGTCGACAACCTAATTAGTAGTACGAGTGCTAGCAGTAAGAGCCGTAGAAACTAGGTCGCTTATAGTAACCGTAGCTATAAAGGCGTAATTGTAGCTTAGGTCTAATAACACCCCCGGGGTAGCATTAGCCGTATACAGCCCCTAAGCACTATTTTAACTACCCTAACTAGACGGCTGCTATTGCTGCTAAGCAGTTAACGTCTATTGTTACTTCTTCTTAGCCTTTTGCTTCTCGCGACGAAGACGGTCTTCCTCCTTTAGATAAGAATACTTAGTATAGCAGCGGTCGGAAGGGTAAGTGCCTTAATAGTAGGAGCACTTCTCGCGATTTTGACTATTCTAGTTGTTTCTACTACGGCTACGACTATTGTTGCTGTTTCCGCGGCTACTACGACCGCTACGGTTCGAGTTACCTCGACCGTTATTGTTATTACTATTACTACCTTACTATTATAGTTAGCGCTAAAGACTAAAGAAGCTATTATATTAGGCCTAGTTTAATTAAGCTACATTCTTATTAAGCAACGCGCTAATAATGTTGTTAAGTGTATTATCGTTAATAGTGTATTCGGAGGCGCGCATCTACTTTCGGCGTATCTATACGAAAGCTTCGTAGAATAGAGAGATCTATATAATAAATATATAGACAGCCTAGTATTAGCTAATAGCTAATTTAGTATCCTTTAAGGCACTAAGCTTCTTCTTGTACTTATTATAGAACTTCTTAATGTCCTTGCTATTATACCGAAGGGTAATATATTCCTAGTAGAGTATAAATTTAGTAGACCTACCTTTACTAGTATATTTCTTATATAGGTAAGTCTATACTTCCTACGATATAGCGAGACTAAGCAACGACTATTAAACCTCGGCGACATAGTTAGTAAAGATCCACGTACGCGCTAATTAATCTTTTGCTTCCTATTTATCTTATCGGTCTTTAAAATCTAACTAAGTTTTAGAAGATAACTTAATATTAGGCTTTAGGCGGGTCCCCTAGACATAGCGCTATACCTGTATGCCTTTAAGGGCACCCTTAGCGGCATAAGACTATAATAGATAATTCTCCTTATTCTTTAGCTTAGGGATGTTGCTTATATAAGCGTTAGAGGTTGTAGAGGGAGCTATTACAGACAGCGACGGCGATAATATAGAAAGAGACTATAGACTTGTCTTAAGAGGCCGCCGACAGGCGCGCCTATATTATATAGCGGACAGCCGACACTGTTATTATATAACCGACTCGAGTCGGACTAGTACCTACTAGAATACTCGAAAGGTAGCGAGGGTAGCGGCGACGATAATAGTGTCGGCGCAATTTTTAGTAACGAGCGCTAGCTACGTAGCAGTCGGAGTAACTATTAGAATACGTATAGAATGCGTTAGAAACGCAGGGGGCTTATAACTACTTAATGTAAACTGTAATGTATTTAGAAGAGGGCTAATCTATAGGAAGCCTAAAAGATAAAGTGCGCAGTTTTAGCCTTAGGCATTATATACGTAATACTATATACACTACACACTTTAAGTAAGATAACCTATAAAAGAGCTTTATCCGCCCTAGTTCCTCCGAAGCAGCCGTACTAGTTATATTTGCCCGGAAACCCGGCGGAGGTCTCCGTTTCTACGTAGACTACCGGGGCCTTAACGCGTTAACGAAAAAGAACCGCTACCTAATCCCTCTTATAAACGAAACGCTCGAACGCCTTTCGAAGGCTCGCTAGTTTACTAAGCTCGACGTAATCGCCGCCTTTAACGCGATCTATATTACCGAGGGAGACGAATAGTTAATAGCCTTCCGAACCCGTTATAGCCTTTTTAAATACCTAGTCTTGCCGTTCGGGCTCTATAACGGACCTAGCACGTTCTAATTATATATTAACGATACGCTTAAAGAATTCCTAGACGCCTTCGTCTCGGCGTATATAGACAATATCCTAATTTATAGCAAAACGAAAGCGGAATACTACGAACATATCGAAAAGGTACTTTAGAAACTCGTAGAAGCTAGACTATATATCGATATCGATAAGTGCGAATTCTATAAGTAAGAGGTAAAATTCCTCGGCCTTATTGTCTCTTTAGAAGGTATTCGAATAGATCCCGGCAAGATCGAAGCCGTTCTAAACTAGGGAGTACTACGAAACGTAAAAGAAGTCTAGGGCTTCCTCGGTTTTGCTAACTTCTACCGGAGATTTATACGGAATTTTAGCGGAATCGCCCGTCTACTTACGGCACTTACGCGGAAAGACGTTAAATTTAAATAGTTACCGGCCTATTAAGAAGCCTTCGACTAGTTATAGTAAAGTTTTACGACCGTACCGATCCTATAGTACTTCGACTTCGATAAAGAAACGCGCCTAGAAACCGATACTTCCGACGGTATAACTAGCGCTATTCTCCTTTAACGAACGACCCCGGAAGATGCGTAGCTACCCGTAGCCTACCTCTCTAAGAAAATGTCCTCCGCGGAATATAATTACGATATCTACGATAAGGAGCTCCTCGCAATCGTTAAGGCTTTCGAAGAATAGCGTCTAGAACTCGAAGGTTCTAAGTTACCGATCTAGGTTAGCTCGGATTATAAGAACCTTATCTACTTTCTTAAGAGTAAAATCCTTAGCCGTAGGTAGGTACGCTAGAGTAAGTTTCTTTCCTAGTTTAACTTCGTTATTTAGTATACGCCCGGCAAAGCAAACTTATAGGCCGACGTACTTATAAGGCGTAATAGAGACTCGCCTTTAGATCGAGGTCCGTAGCGTAAAGAATAGTCTATCCTTAAGGAGTACAACCTTAGCTAGGAACTATACGAGCTCCTCGGAGACGACTTTACCGGCCTAGAGCCTCTTATAGTATCCTTTATACTAATAGCCGCTCCCGCCTTTCTCGGAGATAACGATAGCTCGGATAACGAAGATACGAGTTTAGAAAGCTTAGATAGCGACTAGGAAAGCGAAGAGGAAGTATAGGACCTCCTCGAACCTACCTAGCTCGAATAGTAGCTTACGATAGTATACGCCGAAGACGCTTTTACTAAAGGTCTAATTTAAGCTTTATAGAACGAGGAGCGGTTATACGAGAATGTTTCTCTCTCGGAGTACGAGCTCTATAGAACTCTACCGCGAGCACCCCGTATAACATTTAGAAATGCCCTCTACGTCCCGGATTTCGAAGATTTACGCGACTAGATTATACGTTCCGCTTATAACCCTCTCGGAATAGTATATCCCGGTCGAGCTAAGATATTGTCTTAGCTCCGGAAGTAGTACTACTAGCCTAATCTATACCGAGATATCGACCGATTCGTTAAAAACTACGTAGTATACTATAGAGCGAAAGTAGATACGCGTAAGCCGTAAGGGCTGCTAAAACCTCTTAAAGTCCCTCTACGACTATAGTAATATATTTTAATAGATTTTATTATAGGCCTACCGAAAGGATCCGACTTTAACGGCCTCTAGTTTTAAAATATACTAGTCGTAGTTTGCCGCCTTACGAAACGTAAGAAGGTATTAAATACCCGTAGCTTAACCGTAAAGAATACGGCTTAGGTCTTCTACCGGGACGTATAGAAAGATATAGGCCTACCTAAATTAATTATATCTAATCGCGGCCCGAATTTCGTTGCCCGTTTCTAGAAGCGCCTCTACGAACGATTAAAAATTTAAGCGCGCCTTTTAACGGCTTACTACCCGCAGACCGACGGGTAAACCGAACGGGCTAACGCGCAGATCGAGCAAATTATTAGGTGCTTCTATAATTACTACTAAAACGACTAGCTAAGATTAACGCCTTCTATTAAATTTGCTATTAACAATTAGGAGTCGGCTATAACTTAGACTACGCCGTTCTACGCCTCTACTAGATTTTACCCCCGAACCGGTATAGAACTAATAGAGATCGAACTAGAGCCCCTAGTAAACGATCCGGAAAGAGACGCCGATACCTTCGCTCTTTAAATAGCCTAGACCTACTAAGAGCTCTAGGATAAGATAAGGTATACCTAAGAAGTATACGAGTACTACGCTAATTAGCATAGACGCGCCGCGCTAGATTACTAGGTCGGAGATTACGTCTACCTCGACTTACGATATATTAGAACTAACCGACCTTCGAAAAAGCTCGACTAGAAAAATCTAGGACCCTTCCGAATTATAAAGAAAGTCGGTATATACGTATACGAACTAGATCTCCTAGAAAATCTTAACATTTACCCGGTTAAATACGTTATTAACCTAAGAACCGCCGGAGAAATCGTAGACCCTAAAGACATTCCGCCGATACCGGAAGCTACCGAGGCTACCGATTAGGCCGAAGACGAGCTAGAATCTGCCTTAGGTATAGTACGGGCGATTATCGGATAGAGCTTTAGTAATACAAATTTCGGAAATCCTAACCCTCCCGGGCCGTAGGGAGAGGTATAATAGGAGGGGTACTTAGACGAGGATACGACCTAGGAACCTCTACGCTATACTATCTTCGCCTACGAAGCAATCGAGGAATTCCTACGAGACTACACCGACTATACGATAATAGAAGGAGCTATTCCGGAACATTTTCTCCGAGAAGCGTACGAATAGAATTTAGATTAAGGTCTTCGACCCGAACTAGGATAAGAATACTAGTACCTATTATATACGGACCTCCTTTAGTGTCGTTAGACCCCGCAGTAGTCCGGGTTGGTTTGGTTTGGTTTGCTAAGCCGAAATTCTAGTTTAGTTTAGTTTAGTTTGCTAAGAAACCGGTATACGGACCGGTTTGCCGGCTACGTGCCGGCTACAGACAAAAACCCGACCTAAAACACGCCGGAACACGTCTAAACAGCCTAAAACATAGATGCAACCGTGTAGCGTATGCAATATAGGGCCCCCGGACCCGATCCGAGGTCGTCGTATATCGTCGCATGTCGTCGCAGTTTAGTCGGATTTCCTCGGAAACCGGCTTAGACTAGCGGGGTAAAAAACCAAACCGGAACCAAACCGGAGGGGTACCGCTAAGAAACTAAACTATATACGTTCTATAGTTCGCAAACCGAACTACTACGGGGTCTAAGTATCGTAGGAACTCTGCGTAGAACGAGGGAGGGGCTACTATTATAGTAGCTACCTAGAAAGCACCGACAAGTCCTATAAGCTAGCCGCTATACTATAAAGTAATATCGGATTTGAGTTGCCTTAGTAGTAGGGGCCCCTAGCGAAGCAGGTCGCCTAGTTAGCCTAGGTCGCCTAGGTCGCCTAAGTCGCCTAGGTCGCCTAGTTAGCCGCCTATTTAGCCGTATAACGTAATATCTTAGGGACTCCCGCGGAGGCCGTATATAGCAGAACAATACGTTATATATTAATATACGAACGATAGGACTATACTAAACTACGCGTACGTATATACGGACGATAGCAAGCGAGATATATAGAGTCGTAGAACAGATCCGAGTAGTAGGAAGGAACCGGAAGGTAGGAAAGAGCTAGGAGAAACATATTTACTTAAAAGCGGTTAAACGAGTTCGTATACGCGCGCTACGCAAGTTAGCTAGGAGACAAAGGCGCTACGAGATAGCGGACAAGCGGGATACGCGCGCGCGCGCTTAGCGCGTAAGGAAGGACCTAAAGGTAGAGGTTTGCTAAGAAGCTAGCAAGTAGGATATACGTACTTACGCTCGCGCGTCGGACGCGCTAGACGGCCGTAGGGCAGAATACTAAGGAAGGGGCTCTCTCTCTAAGGTACCCTTCTTCCTTTCTTTATAGTTCGTCTTATATAAATAGTAGCTATATTAATTTAGCACTCCCTTTAGTTTAGTTTAAAGTTTCGTATACATTCTTACTACTTAGCTACTAACCCTTATACCTATAACGCTAGTAAGGGTATAGTAGACCGTTAAGGGATAGACTTAGATACTAAACTAGTTAAACAACCCGAGATATATCTCTTCTAGATACGCTTCTAGTTAGTCTTCTAGGTATTCTTCTAACTACTATAATAGTTAGTATACTTAGGTTTAAAATCTATCCTAATCGCTTGCTTTTTGTATTTTAGGCTTTAGAGCCCTCGGTATATCCGCCCTATCTCGAATTAGATAATAATACTCGTTAAATAGGTCTATAGTATTTATACGCTACCGATATAACGTCGAAATAGCGATTCTAATTTTATTATAGATATCTTTTATAGTAAAATTGCCTCTAAAGAGCTAGGTCGCTTTAGAGATAGTATCTATAGGTATTTTAGTACTATTACTATTACGCCTTTTAGGCTTCTTTAGAAATCGGCGGCACTTTTTTCGACTTCTTAGTTATTATAAACAATACCTATACTAGCGCTATACTATTAAAATAGCGATAATGCGATATAATACAAGAGGTAGCTAAATTGCGGTATACGGCTCCGCGGAAGTCTTGGCATTCTCACTCTTCGGACTGCGA
>NW_006921533.1:6638785-6641143 GCF_000340215.1 Pseudocercospora fijiensis CIRAD86
CACAACGACTCGGCCGAAAAACCTGTGCTGCAACGTAAGACGACCAGCAATTACCAAGAAGCCGTAGCTGCTGCGGGAACCGCCGATGAAGTCAGTAGACCTGCGCTTCAGACGGCTCAGAGTAATTACAGCCGGACTGAGTACAAACGTGGCGTGATGGAGCAGACGTTGGCTGGGGCACCCGTGAGTCCGCAGGGCTATTATTCGACTTCGAATGTTGGGGGGCGGTAGAGGAGGGAGGCGGTGGATGACTTTGGACCTAATGAATGACCTGATGACTCTTATGAAAACGAGATTGTATGCATATCAATGGACAGCACAGCATGATGAAACCTGGAAAACATTCGAGCTCCACCAATCTTGGTCTTTGTTCTCTCGCTACTTCAAACTTGTAACTCTAGGAAAGCATGCAAATGAGTGACTGCGGTCAGCATTTCTTCTCCTCGCCCCCATCCATCTCTCCTCGGGAGCTAAAGCATTCTTGAAAACTTCCTCATCGCCTCTGCTCTGCTCCGAAGTGAGGGTGCTCGCGCAATTCATGCTTCTCCAATCCCTGTCTGCCTCTGGACTTCGAATTCCCATACTGCCTCGTTCTCTACCTCCCCCTTCTTTGCTTGTCACGCCCGAGCTTTGCTCTTGGAACGCCGTGTGTCGTCCTTACCTTTGCTGTCTCCAGCACGCATTCATACTCTTTCTCGTCTCCATCGTCGACATCGTGGTCGAGGTCGAGCTCGTGGTCGTAGTCGCAGTCGGCATTGGGTTGATCGAGGCAGTAGGTCGGCTAGTAGCCAGCGCAGAGCAGCATTGTATGTTATGCTGTTGTTGGCAAAAAAAAGTATCATGACTCGAGCATCATGTTCGGTATCATATTTCAGTGTGAAGGACAACTTCTTTGTCCCATGTCATGGCCTTACGTCCTGCAATCGCGATCATGTCGCCTGTTAGCCTTTGCTTCTTCTCGCCCGCTGACGCCGAGTGCCCGAATCGCGACCATTTGCCGACTTCTGGTCGCCAACATGCTGGTCGAGACTCTGATGGCTCTCGTTGCGTTCCTGAGCTTGTTTTGAAACAGAAGTAGAGCGGTTGCCATACCAGTCGATGTCTCCCAACTGTAACTTTCTCGCCCGCTGTCTGCTGCGAGTATTTCCTGCCTTATCGTATCGTGGTGCGCCACGCAGGGATTCGAAGCCGCCTGTCTCGTCAGTCAATGAGTCGCGTCGAGCAGATGAAGCAGTGTCTAGGCAGGGGCCGTTCTCCTTGTCAATTGCCTCGCCACTCTTCTGTCGAGAGCTGCGCGGCAGTGTCAGACCGCGCTGGTTGAGCAAGCCTGTACCGACAAGTCGAACGTTGTTGTTTGAAGCATTGACGTAATGAAAGCTGGGTGAATCACCATCTGTTTGGTCGTCTGTAAGGTCGTAATTGAGCACGAGATTCTTGATTCGCTGCTGCTCGGCACGCTCATTTTGCTGCTGAGTGCGCATCGCCACGGCAAAGGAGGAGTCGGAAGGCAGGTCGATCGATCGGGTCTGATAACATTGTTAGCATGCTCGAGACAGAGATGGAGGAGTGAGCCCGTCACATACCTGCTGGCGGTTGCCTTTCTTGCTGAGAAGCGCAAACTTCATCGTGCCCACTCCATTCGTCGGCGCAGGTGCTTGACCCTCACCACCGCTATCTTCAGCAGCGGTAGTAGTGGCGTCGCGAACACTGCGACGCATGGGAAGCGGAACATCGAACATCGTTTTGCGCTCGAACTTGCGCGAGTCAACACTCTCTGCCATGAGCTTGGCAAGCTCGCGGTCAAAATCGGCGTCTGCTTCTGGGTCTCTTTGGTCTTCTGGTCGAGTCACCACAATGTGCTCTTCTTCGTCAGACTCATTAGCTCGTACTTCGTCGTCATCACCTTGTACTTTGGCATCATCGCTGTCGGACTTGTTGGCATCCTCGCCTTCAGCAGGGTCCTCTTCGCCATCATCACCTGAAAGATTGCCTTCGGCCTCCAGCTCTTCGGCCTCTTCCGGTTCTGGAGCCTGGTTCGATGCAGTGGTCTGGTAATGCAGCTTGCAGGCCTCAGAGAAGACCCGGCTCGCTTCAGGGAGGTCGCCTAGGACCAGCTTCCACTGTGGCCGAAGTAGATTAAAAGTATCTTGAACCACGAATTCAATATCCATCGGTAGTGGGTCCTTGACATTGATGTAATACTGCAGAAAGGAAAGGTAAAAGTCGAGCTTCTTCTTTGCGGCGCCCTTCTCAAAACAGTGTCCGCAGGTCTCCAGCAGTGCGCAAACCAGTCGGATGCGGAAATAGTCGTCCGGAAGATCGATCGGGCAGACATCGCCAGGTTGAGCATAGCCATTC
>NW_006921533.1:6641243-6689441 GCF_000340215.1 Pseudocercospora fijiensis CIRAD86
CGAAGATCAGAGCTGAATCCACGATGCGGTACATATAGAGCTCGCCCAAGTACTTCATTTCTGCAATGCGTCGCTGGTTGTACTTGAAGTCATTGACTTCAAGGCCGACGGTCATACGTTCCAGCAGCTCGTCCAGAACCGTGACGACGAAACTCGTATGGAAGCGCCAAAGGGCAGCAAGCATCATGCCCAGCAAATAGATGTTGCCGAACTTAATCTTGCCGGGCTTGACGAAAATCTTGCGTAGGATGTCCACGACTTCAGACTCCTCCCAGTGTAGTTTGCGAATCTGCTTGACAACCTTGTCCAAAGACTTCTTGCTGAGGTCCGAGTATACCAGCTTGCGGACGAAGAGATCAAGGGTTGTACGCTCCTTTTGCTGAATCGCTGCACGCTCTGGTGGATTGACGTAGTAAGCAGCATTCTCAATCAGCATACGCTCCTGCTGGCCGAGATGCTGCGCTGCCTTCTTGCGCTGTAGCGTTTCTAAGAACGAAGTCATGCGCGGCGATGTGTCTGGATTGCGCAACAAGTACCTTCCACAATTCTCAAGGAGGTTTGCTATCACCTCTATGTTCATCCTGGAAAAGTCGTCGAGGCTAACTTTCAAGCAGTGAAAGATGACATGCTCAGGAACAACTCCAAACTTGGTGAGTTCAGCGATGTAGCGGATGTTGACCATGCGCACTTGCCCAAGGAAGTCTTTCGATTTGCGACGCTGCAAGCTTCGGAACTCATCGTCAAGGTACTTGATCATGGCCTCTGGGATGTCGTTCAAATAGCGGCCAAGGGTCGTAATGAGACGTGCGTACAGCGGAAGGAGATCGGTCCTGCCCTTTGGTACGTCTTCAACAGCTTTGATCAACCGATTCCTCGAAGCTTTCGAGTTCAGAAAGCAGAAGTCAATTGCGAACTGATCGACTTGATCCTTGGTTGTGAGTTCGTGCAGTCTTGTGAGAAGCGCATCGACCTGCGCTCCCACAGTCTTGTTCGCGATTGCAGTAGATGTCTCCTCACTCTCAGCCGGCTTGTCTTTGGAGTCATTTGATTCATCAATCTTCTTGCCAACCTGTTCATCATTTCCGTCTTTCTTCTTCTTGCCGTCCTCAAGAAGAATGCCGGGAACTCGGTCTTTCAGGTCCGTGAGATTTTCGTAGAAGCGACGCTCGTCTTCGTCTTCCCAGATACCAGCACCTTCACTCTGGCCACGAAGGTATTCACCGGTCTTTACAAGTCCAACGCTGCCCTCAAATCCGGCATTCGCAGTGTCCTTCTCAGACAGGTCTGGCATCTCCGCACCCAGAACTTCTGCAAGCGTTTGAGCGCTGGCCACGAGCTTCTCTTGAGCCTTGACGGCCTTGTCGTAGTTCGCTTGCCTGTCCTCAAAGACTTCTCCCGACTTGACATACGCTTCAGCATTGCGCTTCCCTTGGTTCGCAAGACGTTCCTGATCGCGGACAATGTGAGCTTTCACATCGTCGAAGTAACGCTGCATGATGTTACGGAAGCGTTCCTGCATAGCAGGTGGAGTAAGTGGTGGGTCTGGAACAGCTCCGTCATCGTTCTCGGTGGAGGTCTGCGACTCTCCGTTCGCATTCGAAGCAGTTGTCGCGCCATCTTCGGCGACCTTCAGTCGCTGCGCTCCTTTCGTCGCTTTGGATCCAAGTATATCCCAGGCAAATGCCTTGACGAAAAGCACAACCAGAGGCAAGTTTACGTGTTCGCGGTCTTGCCCAAGCATATCCTTCAAAACCTCGAGTGGGAATGGCTCTGGGTCTGCCGTGTCTGCTCGGATGCCGTTGGCTTTAGGCTTTGAAGTAGTATCGGCAGGTTTGGCGCCCTTTGCAGCTTCGGCCGGCTGGGCAATATCCTCTAGACTCCTGAGAACTCCGACGAGCCATAATTCCGTGGCCACGCGAAGTAGCGTGCGCTGTCTAGCAATGCGCTCCCTCTCCTCTCGCTCTCGAACATCGGTCGCAAGGGCTATGAGCTGCGCCTTATCCGGTGTCGCCAGGCCGCGTCCGACATACCAAGCCAGATATGAAGTGAACTCGTCTGGACCGAATCGCTGATGCAAGGCGCTGACAATCTCAACGCCGGCCGTGATGTCCGCAGCGACCTTCAGCTTAGTCAGACCTTCGTAGCAGGCGGAGATGATTTCGGTGAGGTATTTGTGTAATGACAGCGAGCGTATCTCGTGCAGGAACGTGGCCTGGTTGGCAGCAGTGAGTGCGGTACGGAGGCGCTTAATGAATGCTGTGTTCTTCTTCATGTTGGAGTCCAGCGAGCCTTGGACCTCGAAGATATCTGCGCCACTCCTGGTCAGCTTGCCAATGCTCCAGATATATCATGGATCATCAGTCCTTTGCCGCACCTTTCTCTCCATTCCAAGCTCGGATATTCTGTTCTCGCAAATCGCCTTTGCGCATGTCAGCCACATTCGCCGGCAAACACCTCATATCGCCTCACGTTTTCTTCGCCGCTCCATGGCCATGGCGGCCATACTGTGTGGCGGCGCGTGGTTCGGCGCCCGGGGTGGGAATAGGTGGAGGGGCTGCGCTCAGCGATCCGGCATTTGGACGATTTGTAGTGGCACGCTCGTCGGCCGTCGAGCTTGCATTGGTGCAGTTCCTCAAAGAGTCCGCCGAGCGCCGTCGATACAGGGAATATTGGCAGTGCTGTGTCCGATGGCCGCACAGTTGGTAATTACAGTTGAAGTGAGAAGCGAGCCGGTGACGATTAATCAAGCAAGTGCACACAGGTGGGGCCAGACAATGAGGCTCTGCGTAGGGCTGCGGGAAAACGGGCCGCAGCAACCTTGATGGCAGCCAACGTTCTTCACGAACAAATCCACTTCTGATCATCAACATTGAAGTTGAAGTGTTAAGAACGCTCGCCACGACCGCAGATTTCTACTATCAAGAGCCGGAAGTGAGCCATCTACACAGAAAGCGTCTAGCCATGGACATATCGACCCGTCACACGAGCCGATTGAACCCTTTTGGCCCGCGTGGCAAGGTGGACATCGTTGCCTCTTGTGCAATGTTCGAGGGCTAGACTCATTATCTCTCATCCGCTAACTCTGGAAAATTAGCCCCAGTTCCTGTCTCCGAGAGTGTCCGGGCCTGTGTGTGGGATCTATATTGCTTGCAGTACCACCGCATATGCACGTCGCTGAACGGGCAAGAACGTATGGACCAGTTTGGTGTATCGTCCAGGGCGTAGACTGGCTTATGAAGGTTGTGGTGGTGGCAGGTATGGTTGAAAAGGCAGCACGTCTGCTCCAACTCGAACGATGAAGTTAAATCTCAAAGCCTTTTCGCCAGAGATTCCAGCATTCATTGCTTTTATATTTCTAACTCAGAAAGACGAGCCAGACGAAGCGTTTTCAGATACCGAGACCATGTCCAGCAGTGTTTCCGCGGCTTCGGAGAAGCCCAAACCCCCCATTGTCGAGGAAACGCCTGTACCTGAAGATCAACATGGAGCGTCAACGAGCAACTTCGTTGCCAAAGTGGCTTCAATCAAGGCAAGCAAGCTGAGATGCTCTGGACTCTCTGCCTGCTCCGATCTGATCGATCCCAGCGCATCTTTACGTATGCCTCTATCTTCGCTTTCTCCTTCATGTACATGGCATGCTGGGAGGGCGTGACTCTCAACATGTCCTTCGCTTTGTACGCCGGTGGTCCCCAGATCATGGTAGGGGGCATGCTCATAGCCTGGATCGGAGCCATGACACAGGCAGCATCGCTTGCGGAGATGGCGTCAATTCAACCCATTGCTGGAGCGCAGTAAGTTGACCGAGCATGAAACATCTACAATGCTTCTTACTGACCAGCTTTCTCCGGTGGTACCAGGTATCACTGGACCTGGGCCTTCGCACCAGCCAAACCAAGACGATTCCTAACCTGGCTTCAAGGCTACGTGACTTGGTTCGCGTACCTATCAGTGATGTGCAGCATCGCTCAACTCACATCTTCGATTTTTCTCAGCCTGGCATCATTCATGCACCCAACCTACGAACCTCAATCATGGCACTTGGTCCTAGTCATCTACCTCTTGCTCCTGTGGCAAGCACTCATAAACATCTTCGCCTTCAAATGGGTCCCGCTGATCGAAATGATATGCACGGTCCTACAGATCGCACTTTTCATAGTATACGTCTGCGTCTTCGCAGCAATGGGGGAGAAGCACAGCGCCAGCTACGTCTGGACCTTCTTCCACACATCCAATGGCTGGGGCAACGACTTCGTGTCCTGGAACGTGGGACTCTTGTCTTGTGTCTGGCTATGTAAGTTACACAACCTTAGGGCTTTCAATCCTTGGCTTGGGGCTAATATCGCAATCGCAGTCATTGGTTTCGATTCCGTGATACACATGAGCGAAGAAACCCGACAGTCCCGGCAAACGGTGCCCAAAGCCATGTTCTGGTCCATAGCGGCGAATGGGTTGCTGGCTTTCGCTATGGCGGTAGTGATCATGTTCGTGTCCGGGTCGCTGGATGATCTAGTTGCCTCGGACTTGCCGATTCTCGTCATCTTACAGAAGATCACGGGCTCTGCCAATGCCACGGTCGCGCTTATTGCGATTACAGCGCCAATCTATGTTAATGCTGGAATGGCTGGCACGGGTACCGTTTCTCGTCTGACTTGGGCCTGGGCGCGAGATGGCGGATTACATCCATGGTTCGCGAAAATCAGCCCGACTTTGGGAGTCCCGATTCAAGCTGTTGTGCTTCCCACTGTCGTGGTTATGTTGCTTGCCCTATTGAACCTCGGCCCTTCTGCTGCGTTCGGCGCGATCGTTGCTTTGTCTTCCATGGCCATGTACTTTTCGTACTTTGTGGCCATCGCGTGTTTCGTGTGGGCGAGGTTCCAGAGGGGTGCTGAACTGAAGATGGGGTCATGGGATTTGGTGATTTTCACTCGAAGTTTGCCTCCGCAAGCAACTTCGCATGCTGACCATGTCACAGGGTCGTGCTGGAATTTGGGTAAATGCATATGCCCTCCTGTACACCGTAAGCCATCTACCTCAGCAAGAGTTTGTGGAGACGTGATCGCTGACCTATTCATCAGGCCTGGGTCTTCGTCTTCCTTCCCTGGCCAAATACCTTACCTGTCTCTGCTTCGAATCTAAATTACGCAGGCCCAATATTCCTCGGCTGTGTCGGCTTCGCATGTGTCACATGGTTCGCATGGGCAAGAAAGAATTGGCCAGGCCTGCGCGAGGAGATCATCGAGTTCGTTCTGGCGGCCGAGAAAGATGACTAGACACGCATTCGGAAATCCTGGAGCTGCGATGGGAGACTTGACATGAAAAATCACGAGTAACGAACACATTGCATTGAAATTTAAATCACGGCTCATTGCGAGATATTCCAACTTCTCCAATCTCTTGCGGCCGATCATCTTGAGCAAGGAGACCTTCCTTCGCTGAAGTTTCCGTCAAGTTGTCTGTCCTTCTCAGTCTCGGCACCATAGCAAGCATTCTCTGCCAAATGTGCGCCATTCGACCTTGCTTGCTTTGCACATGAATTGCCATCTTCTCCGTATCCTCATCATACCGATTGCGTGGCCACAACGGCGCCAGCGGTTTCTTGCCAACCGTCACAGACAATACAAGCAGAACACTCAACACCGTCAAGACCCCAAATCCAATCAAAATCTGCTCATCACCCACATCTTTCTCCCAATCACCATGATCACCATCCACGGGCTGATCATGACCATGATCCTCCAAAATCTCTCCCGTATACCTGATTCCCAAATCAACCATATTGGAAGTGCCAAGGGATCGCCCCTCTTTATCCAACGCAACAACTCTCACAAAACGCTTCACCCCATCCCCTTCAAGCACTGGATATCGCGTCTCAAACCCCATCTTCGGAACAACAATCGCATCCTCGACCGCACGGCTCTGCAGCAACTCCTCACGATACTCATCTCCCTCTCCCTCCCCATCCCTCTCATCCGTATGACTCCCCAACAACAACCAAGTCACCACCTCCGTCGCCCCATTCCAAGAAAAAAACAAAACCTCCCCCTCAAACACCAACAACGGACTATCTCCGGGATACGCCGTCCAATTAAATTTCAAATTCCGATAACTCTGCACATCGCCGCTGCCGAATGTACTCGAAGGTTGGAAATACGCGTCACACAATAATTCTCCTTGTTCCGAGAATTCGGCCATGGCGCCGTTGAAGCCGTAGCCTAAGAGGACGTGGTTGTTGGGCAGGGTTTGGTAGGAGCCTTGCGACGTGGATAAGATTTTTGTGAGAGGGTCGGAGAAGGCGTGGTCGAGGCGGGCGGTCATTGAGGAGAGGTTGAGTTCGATGCGTTTGCCGAAGGATTCTTGGGATATGGACTGGAACCAGTCGGCGCGGTTGTCGAAGAAGGTGATGAACTTTTTGCCGTCTTTGATGTGCCAATGGGCGTCGTGTTGGCCGAGAGAGGTCGTGGCGTCGCCTGAGGAGAGATCGGTGAAGGAGTTGTCTTTTCCGCCGAGTTGCCAGAGGACGTCGCCCGTTTTCCCGTCGATGTAGAGGATGGCGCGGAGGAAGCGGATGGAGATTAGATAGTTACCTTCGGCGTCTTTTTCGACGCTATTGATGTGGTAGACGTCCCATGGGGCGTCTTCGGTGGCTTCGTTGATGTCGGTGTAGGATTTTGAGACGTCGATGTGCTCTGAAGCTCTCCATTCGAAAATTGCCTCTCCGGTTTCGATGTCGAGTTCTTGGAAGATGGAGTCCCAGATCCATCCTTCTCGATGATGGCCGACTACGCTATCGACGTCGGTGGCCTTCTTTGCGTAAATGCTGATCAGAGCAGTGCCGTCTTCTGTGAGGGCGAATGCGTGTAGATCTGCACCTAGACCGTTCGCGGCCTTGATGCTGTATCGCTGATTGTATCGTTGATCCAGCATGAGGTACTCTCCGATTCCGTGGCCACCGACAGCATCGTTGCCTCCCCAGAATGTCAAGTATGGTGACCCCTTGTACGACTGAACTTGGAGGTTGTAGACTTCTCCATAACGTTTTGTTGAAGCCCAGACAGGAGAACCGGTGATGTCCAGGATCATTGGGGTCGATTCTGCAACAGTGCCGCGCGGCGCGATGAAGAGATAAGAACCGTCATCGCAATTGGTGAAAGGTTTCATGAAGTTGACGACCGGGACTGCTGTGACGTGTGGATTGGATTTGAAGGTTTGTGTGACATATTTTCCCAACTCCGCATTGTTGTACTGAGAGTTGGCGTGGAAGGGAGCCTCATCTGCAATGCTTGATGCCAGGATAGCAGTCAGAGCCAGGAGTGAAGGTAAATGCATTATGGAAAGAGAGCGTAGAGCCAGCCACGTCGAGTGGCCACGCAGGAGGGAGAAAGAGAGACAGGAAAGAGGGTGGTGAATTGAGAGACGCTGCTTTCGTCAGGTTCTCCATACTCCTACGTACTCCCTCTACTGTGGGACATGGGTCCGCGATTGAGCTCGCCGCGTCACTCGGTGGACGATGCATACTGCCAAGACATACATTCAGCCCTATCGAAACATCACCCTCCTGTCTGGCGCATGCTGTCTATTTAAATCGGAGATGGATCGATTTCCGGATCCGACTGCTTTCCGAATAGGGACATCCGATTTCCGCTCTTTCGGTGAGCAGAGTCGGTGAGACTGTTCGTCAGGGCAACAATATCTGACCAAAATCTCGCAGGAACAGAATGCCACGCCGAAGGCAGGCCGATTGAGCCGCGCCAGACCGTGTGGGTACACAGGGGAGGTAGTACGTACGTGTGTACTGTACGGCCGCCGACTGCTGAAACATGGTCGGGTATTCGCCTCTCGCGCCATTACGCGCCGCCGACGAGCCTGGTGGAGGATTGCGCGCGGGACGCTTCTGCAGACTGTCCAGTCCCCATATGTCGTCGCGGTACAGGTCAAACGGTAGAAGCGTCGTTGGACATCTCCAACCGCACATTTCTCTGTCGAATTTCGGGGAGGGGAAAAGGAGGGAGCTGAATGAGAATCTCGCTTGGCGACGCTTGGCAATCAAAAGCTACTATGTGCTCCGACCAACTTGTCAGTAAGCGCGGGGAGAACCCTGCACCTCCGAGAGAGGCTTGGCGAGCATACACACCGCTGTTTTCCACCAAAATCTGCTCTCCAGTCCTCTTCCTAAAGCCTAGAATTCTCTAGTATATCGTGGATATCGTGTTGTCAATAATTCAGTAGTATAGACCCTTCTAAGGTGTTGTTATAGCATCTATAATAGTGAAGAAAGCTCGTATAAACCGCGACTAGCAAGGCTAACTAATTAACCTCTTTACTAAAGGGTATTCTACTAAGCAGATACACGCCTTTGCAAAGCTTCTAATATCAGTCCGCTTAGTGTATCGTTATTAAGAGAAATGGCGGTTGTTTAGAGCCTTGTATATCGAGAATATAGGCACTCGGCGTAGCTAAACGAATATACTGCTTCTAGTAGCCGAGGAGGAGTTTCTTCTTAGGTATCTCGACGACCGACCGGACGCCTACTTTATAGAGATAATCTAAGCTCTTCAAGATGAATTTATAAGGCTACGCCCTATAAAAGACAGTAGTAATAGCGCGGTTAAGCTTCGCCCTACTCTAATTAGTAGGACGTTAAAGAAATACGAGTATACTCGAACGGAGGTAAAGAGGGCGGCAAAGGAACGTAACCCGTTCTTAAGGGCTTTATAGACGATTAGGTACGCTAAATAGCCGGTTAATCGACTTGTTTTTATCGATAAGACTACTAGCAATTAGAAAACAGGTTAGCGGAAGTATAGTTAGAGTCTAAGGGGTGTCACCTATATTAACGTCTAGTATACGAAGCGAGAAGTAAGGTAGAGCGTGTTGCCGGCCTTTACGGTCTATAGCTATTTACTATATACCTATATATACTAAGGATCGATTAATAGTAACTATTTCTTTACCTAGATTACTAAGCAGGTGCTTCTATGCCTCGAAGAAGGTCCGCTAATAATCTTTGTAATAGACAATGCTAGTATTTACTATAGATTGAGGATTAAGCAAGCGATTCTCGATGCTAGACACCGACTCGAGTACTTGCCGCCGTATTCGCCGGATTTGAATCCTATCGAAGGAAGCTTCAATCTGCTAAAGAAGACTATTAAAAGACACAGGGACTAGCTACCGAAGTTCTTTGGCTTTTAGGATTACTTACTATATTGTCTGTACCTATATAGAGGCCGCCGAGCGCGTACGCTATTCGCTAATACTAGATATAACGTCGAAGGGGTGGATTTGCCGTACGACGCTGCCTAATTCGAGTCGACGGCTAGTAACGCTTAAAACATAATAGCGCTCGACCTAGAGGAGTTATAATAGATATAGTAGGCTTAGAATAACGAGCCGTCGATGCTTAACGATATAGAAGCGCTATATACGTTATATAAAGAAGATAACGAGGGTAAGGAGGAAGAAGAGGTCGATTTTAACGACTTCGAGTAATATAACTAGCTAGGTATTGCTAGCGTGCGGCAAGCGCCGTACGGTAGAGATATAAAGAATATATACGAACGCTAGCCTTGCCTATTGCTTGTTTTACACTATAACTAACGCATTATATTAATCAATTACATATAGGCTAAATAAGTGCTATTACCGTAAGAATCTCCCGCTTATTACAAGTTTATATATATTGTAGTTGTATAAAGATTAGTATAGGAAGGAAGCTAGAATTCTTAAAAGTTCTCCCCTTCTTTAGTAACGGCAGCTTCCGCCGCTATAACCTTATCCTGTTTCTTCCTTATAAACTCGACAATAGCCTTCTTTAGTTTTAATCGCATACTATCCACTTTACTAAGTGCCGCCGGCTAGTCGTCCTTTGTAAGATTGCAGATAGTCTCTAGCGTCTAGCCGGAGCCGACGAAATAGGCGATATAAGGCCGTAAATAGTCGTAATCCTAGAAGTCGCGCTATAAGGCAACCTAGTCGAAGAATTCTACTATTAGCTTCTCGCACTAAACGATATTGCGCGGCAATATAACTTCACTACGTAGTCTAGTCTTAACTAGCGCTCGACTAGGAGTCCGAGAAGGCGTACCCGGAATAATACCGCTGCCTCGCAATTTGTTATCGATAATACGGCCGAGATCTTTACTAAAATTGTTGTAGATAATCGGCTAAATTCTACTAATACCTCTACTACCTCTAATAGCCGGTTTACGAGGCGAGTCGGTCTCGCTACTATAGCGGCGACCTCTTATCTTCCGGATAGCCGCCTTCTATAGCTTACTCTCGACCTTCCTCTTAATTAGCTTAATTTCTAACCTTACTAGCAACCTATCTTCGAAAGCGCTAGTCTGCTCGTCTACCTTCTATTTACTAGAAGCGATCGCTTTATACCCTTCGATTATAGCCGCCTCGAAGAACGGAAAGTAGTTCTTACTACAGTCCTTTAACTTCCGGTTACGCTAGTACGTATACTTACCCGCCTTTAAGAAGTTGCTGCAGTCCTTAGTACTATATAGAAAGTTACGGATAATCTAATAGTCGTACCGCTTCTAAGTCTCGAGTTTAGCTATTACAACGCCGGCGTTAGTAAGCTAAATTGAGGTTAGATTAGAAGCCGGTTTAGCTAGTAGCTTCTTGCTACTACCTAAAGCTCTAGCTGCTACTGTTGCGTTAGGTTTGGTTAAGAAGTCTATATTAATAAAGACGTTCTTCCGCGAGGTAAGGACAAGGCCTTTAGCAACTTCGAGAGCGTTATTATAGACCTTATTACTATTAATCTCATTATTGCTAGCTAGGTACTAATCGCTCGTAAAAGCCGACTTCTAACTGTCCGCTCTAGCTCGGACAACAATACGATTAATTGGCACTATACTATATAACTTCGCTATCTTCGCCGCCTACGCGTATCTATTCTAACCCTCCTCTTTCTTCGCCGATAAGAACTTTACCGGTTTATACGCTATTGTCCGCGCCGCGCCTCTCTTCGTTATATTAAAGAGCGTCTACTGTCCTTTATAATAGAAGGTCTTATCTAAGAAAGAGCTAGGTTGAGTTATTAGAGCGTTACTAGCAGCGAGTATAGCAACGCTGCTAGTAGCGGCTTCCGCCTCCTACGTAGCGTTAAAAGAGGAGGAAATAGAAGCTTCGGTAGAGGAAGCTATATCTATATTAGGCGATAACTCCTCTACTAGCGCTATAGCGGTCTCCTTGCTAGCGATTAGGTTAGGCTCTTCGACGGTAGTTGCTTTACTATTCTTACCGGCAGTTAACCTACTCCTAGTACTACCTTTTGCCTACCGAGTCGTATTAATAGCTCGTCTAATTAGCGGCGGACTTATAGACTTCTCGAGAGTCTGGTTCACCTTAGCAGCTTAGTCCAATCGCACTAGTGGCTTACTAGCAGTCGTACGTGTCGGTCTTAGCGCTATTGTTGCGATTATAGTAGTTAGAAGTAGTTAGAAAGTGGTTAGAAGTAGTCAGAAACGCGTACGAGGCTCGAATAACGATTGTTCTCTGTCTACAGCAGTTCAATAGGAAGCAACAGGCGATTCTATATACAAAACACCCCTATTCTTCCCCTGGCTGGTGGCCCGAGAGAGGATGCGGCTCTGCGGACCGGACTGACAAGTTCCCCGGAGCACATAGTAAACGAGTCGAGATACACTCTCTCCACAATCCGCTCCAAGCACCCAAGTCTCTGCTCATCATCCTCTTCTACTTGCGACCTGATCACATTTTGCGAGAGCGTCCCCGCACTTGCTGCTCGGCCGTCGAACTTCTGCAGGTGCAGCGACGTATACCATCAGACGCCAACAGAGCTGTGCTTCCAGGCGCACTTGCGACCTGCTACTGTATCTCACGTTTGCTTCATTGCTTGCTCTTCCGTCAGACCCGCCTCGGCGCAGCATCTGCGCATCCCCCTCCTCGGCGCAAGTCGATGGCTCACGGCCTCCTTGCTATGACTGCACGAAAGACTTGCGCGAGTGCCATCTACCTGCAGGCGCTTCGAACGACGCCAATTGCGTGTACGGCTGCGACAGGCTTTGGAGGTTGTCGGCAGAAGCTGGGAGATTCCGAATCGTGGTGATTGAGCGTCGCGATGCGTCAAGGTCAGCGCCGAGAGCCTTTCACACTGAGAACACCGATGACTGCGCCATCTTCTGGCGATACGGATTACTATTGATGTGCCCATATTTCTGCTGCAGCTCCTCGTGGTTCCTTAGGCGGACCATTCGCATGTATTGCGCTTGCGTATAGCCATCCTCACCAACATTGTCTCCTCTCGCCGGCGTTGGTTCGTCTTCGTAGAAATGGCGGAAAAGTGCCCAGCTACAAAGGATCAATGCTCCCGCGCCGACCAGGCAAAGGACGATAATCGCCTGGTATGGCATAGAGGTATGATCTCCATCCTTGTTGTCGCTGTCCGACATGCTTGCTGATGCGAAGGCCCTGCGCTGTCTCTGACCGATGAGAGAGCAAGGCTGCCGAGTTGGTGGGATGTCGCGGCAGTCAAGACACTACTGTGAAAGGCTAAATGATATATGCGCTGGTACCAGTGAATAAGTACACATGCAGCAAGCCACGCCAACGGAGAAGGCTTTCCAGCTGTCATGCACCATTGGAAACGGAAGAAAGGAATCGACGACAGAAAGCCGCGCGACAATTGACACATTCTTATTAACGGGCTACACGCAATACCACCCTGTGTGGCCACGACTGCGCCGTCACTGCGGTCAGCATAGGAGACTTGGACATGACATGGGTGTCATGCTTCTCGACGATGCATTACACAGCCTCTCGTCGGCTGTCGAAGTCGACGCGTCCCGCCGGGCTTGTCGGAGCGGCGCTCACGGCATCAGAAACTCAAATGAGACTGCTGGCCAGGGTCATCGATCGTACTGAAGACGCTTGTGGTCGGTCGCCAGACGCCGATGTAAGACGCCTACTTCGGCGCCCCTTTGATACGCTCGAAGTGCCTTGAAAACAGGCAGTACCCAGTACCCGGAACCCCTACCCCTCACCCTCTATCTTTGGCAGCGCGGCAAAGCTCGAACACAGCTCTGACCTGTGAAATGGTTGTGCGCAATCGTGTATCGATGCAAGCATAGCACTAGATCTTGATCCAGCTCCTAAATGAACGACCGCACATCGGGATAATATTGATGAAGTCACTGTATGTCACTTGGTAGGTCGCTCTCGCTCTCACCAAGATCGTCAAAGCCTCTATCACGCTGTGCTTGGTCTTCTACGCACGACTAGCATGGATGACTCCAGAAACACTGTACCATGGCATCCTTCAGTCGGACTTGCTATCGACGTTCGTGCACCGTGAACGACACAGACACAGACGGCTTTCGATCTTGCTGGTTTTTCTGTTTGACCCTGATTCGGCCGTGAACGGACCGTGGATAGATCGTGGATGGGCCGTGTATGAGATGTGGCTTTGCTGTGGATGAAGTATGGACAGAATGTGGATGAAATCGGGACCACTCGGACCGAAAGTGCTTGGCATTTCGACATCACCCTTCCATGAAGTCGTTCCCTTCGCTATCTACATGAATCTGTACATGTATCTTCCATCATCGCACGGCTTCGCAGGAGATAAGGAAGAGCTTAGAAAGAACTTTGGAATTCCTTCATATTGTCTAACAAGCTTGCGGCCGCCGACTGACCAGGACCGAAAACTGCTGCAGAAACTAATTCGATTCTAATATCACTACTAGTATTCAAACTAGTATCAGTACCGGCATGGAACTCATCCTCCAAACTGCGGTTACTTTTCTATCACGCACATGCTCGATCGACGGACGTCAGCTCGCAAACATGTCCAGGAGATTCGGCCAGGCCGCAATGCATGGTCAACATACCATCACACGACACTGTACATATCAAGGTACAAGTACATATAAAGCAACATGTCCTGGAAGTGATCTAGAGATGCTCGCTTTTACTTTCCAAATCTCGTCTGGCATTTGCATATCACAACCCGACATTCAGTCTTCATACAGCACATTGCTAATCTCAATCTTACGCTGCTTCAAAGAAGAGGTCAATGCTCTCGAGGAGCATGATATTCGTCGAATGGTGTTGCGTGAATGAGGGGCTTGTCGCAATTTCGGGAGCTTAATGGATCCCTTCTCCTTTCTTTTGAGAAGGAGACGTTGCTGCCTTCACCTTCACACACAGCCCCATTCACGATTTGCTACAATCCATTCCGCTATTCATCGAACAACAGGATCTTCTTCAGTGATCTCCATGCCGTCCTCTCCGGAAGCTGGCGATGTTGAACGCCCGTCGACCCTGATCCTTGGCAGAGTGGTCACAGAGGTAAGCACTGCTTTCATCACGCTACTCGACATTTCCGTCTAACTTTCCCACACCAGAGGCCGAACGTCAGCGGCGGCGACGCCGCACCAAGCTGCAGATGCAAAGGGGGCTGCAACACCAGCCAGTGTGCATGTCGCAAATTCGGCGCATCCTGCTCACTGTTGTGCGACTGTATGGATTCTTGGGCCTTTCGTCGACCACGAGTTGCCTTCCCCTGTATCAGCCCTTTCAAGAGTCTCGTTCAAATTTTCGGCGGAATCGACACGAAAGAGTTGGCTCAAATGACAAGAGGAGGCATTCAAGGTGGTGTAGGATTTTTGCTCCACCACTCGCGATTAGAGAAGATCACGACTAAACCCGCGAATGCATGCTTCACAAAGTTTCTAAATCGCAGACATGCTTTCATTGACGTCGAGAACCTCAAAATTCAGCTGAACGGAGACTCTGAGGCATTCGAGTGTGACGCCATCCTGGCATCCTGGCGCGCTATGCTGAAGAGCATGCAGAAAAAAGGCTCGAGCGCGGCGGACGTGGACGAGCATTTCCAACTCCTCTTCCAGTACGGCCTTGGCGAAATTTCCGACAAAGATCCAACAACTGCAAGGAATGAGAAAGAGTCTCTACATTTCTGGTCTTTCTGTCGTGGTGGATGGGTGGATCGAGATTTGGTCATGCACTGTTGGAAATGTAACTCGTGCTACGACGACGCGTGGCATTGCGATACTTGTGGCGTCTGTAAGATTGGACGCAAGTTTAAGTGTGATGGATGTGGTGGTTGGTCGGAAATCGGGGCTGTTGAAGGGATTGAAGATGGACGGGCTGTGACTGCAGGACAAAAACGGGGTCGCCGGGCAGAGAAAAGGAAGCGAGAGTCGATGCAGGATGGGTCGCATGCTGCTGCTCGAGCGACACATGGTTGATTTGATGGATTTTTTTTGAATCTTAGTTTCAAATGTAATTTTTCCAATAATTTTGCAACGTCTCAATCTTGAGTTGGTCTTTTGCCCCAAGTTGTAACTCAGAGGCAAGCACGGCTGAGCCATGCATAATACCTGCGAACGAAAAAATGAACCTGATTTTCGTCGTACATTGAGAGACTTCACACTTACCCTGAACTCATGCAGTACCGACAAGCTCGAATATTCCCTTTCGACTGTCCCAAGCGCACAGGCAGGTTAGATCCGGCGATGAAAGCCTGGTCTGATTGAGTTCGATCTTGAGGAGAGTAAGACACTCATCCATTAACTCTACCCTCGGTCCTTTTCGTCACACAGCAGCAGCATTAATGGAATGCTAAGTGTGATCCACAGCCGCAACATTCCCAGAACCAGGAAACGCCAGTCTAGCAGCACGAATGCCCCTCGACCGCAGAAACAGCAGGATTTAACTTCTCCGCCACTCGACTGTTCTCGCATACGCAACGCCGCCCTCCCGTTCTCGTTCTCGCAATTTCAATCCCCGCCTCGAAGCCATAACAACAACAACAACATCAAAAGCCCGCTGCATACTCACCACACTCGCCCTCTTCTCCCCCACAATATCAAACCCCGTCCCATGAGCCGGAGTCGCAATCATCATCGGCAACCCCCCCTGAACCGTAACACCGCCCTCAAAAGAAAGCAATTTCAACGCAATCCGTCCTTGGTCGTGATACATCGTAACAATCCCATCGAAACTTTTTCGCTTGAGGAAGATAGTATCGCAGGAAAATGGGCCTTGGACGTTGATACCTTTCGACCTGCGGGAGCGATGTGATCGATTTCTTGGAGCCCGAAATTGCCGTGTTCGCCGTTATGCGGGTTTAAGGCGCAGACTGCTAGACGGGGGGTTTCGATGCCGGATTCGCAGCTTGAATGGTATCATCAGCATTGGATGTATGGAATGGGAGTGTCACGGATTCGAGTGTCTTGCCGGAGGCGATGGAGAAGCTCTATAGCTTGTAAAGTCGAAACTTTCGAGATCATGCCCGCGACTTTCTCCATACCAACGTGACTCGTTACTCTCGCAGTCAGTCCATAATGGACCGGCGATGTTAATCTCACTGGTCGTGCCTTCAAACTCGAGCTGTTTGGCAAGCCAGCGAAGTTCATCTTCTTCTGTCATGCCTGCTTTCTGGAGTGATGTTTTGTTGAGAGGGGCAAAGACAAGTGCGTCGATCTTATTCTCACGCCAAAGTTGAATTCCGCGTTGGAATTGGTACATCTCATACTTGATCTGTGAAGTGCCTTCGAACATGATCCTCAACCGTGTGCGGCCGTCTCTATACCTTCCGCTACTTGGAGTTCTGTGAGTCTTTGAGAGCCATGATCCGTTTTGGCCGTTAAGCTGATGTTCAGTTTCGCAGATGGGGCCGCGTCGCCACGTGCATGGGAGCTGTGCAGAACCACAAGCAAATGATCGCGCTCCGATTCTTACTCGGAATATTTGAGGTTGGCTTCGCACCCGGCTGCACATTCTAATTGTCGTCATGTTACAAGAAGTATGAGCTCACGTCCCGATTCGCTTGGCTCTATACCAGCGTGGCTTTTGCGGGCGCTTTGTTCGGCATTCTCGCTGGTATAATCACAGGCTATATGGATGATCTTGGAGGCATTAGAGGATGGAGATGGCTCTTTATACTAGAGGGACTGGCTTCAGTCGTTGTTGCAATTGGTGTCTTCTTCGCGCTCCCGGACTTTCCAACTTCAACTCGAAGCAAATTCTTGACCGAGGAAGAACGCATTCTGGCTTGCAACCGCTTGGCACTAGAGGGCTTTGGTCTTTCCTCAGGTTGACCTTCTATCGTCCATGCCTGGGGCCAGTGAAGAAATGGGATCATTCCCGAGATTGCGACTGGCGATGAGACTGCATAGCCTCTTCAAGCTTGGGCCAGAAATCACGATTGACTCCGGTATCGACAAATTCGCTCCATTTGATGATCTTGGTTGCTTCGTTAAACTGTAGTGTCCACATGTACTCGTTGATACTGACGAGGGGTCGTCAGCTTAGCATTCCAGACAGAACGGCATTCATGCATGCTCACTATTCTCCAGCAGCCGTATCTGCTCGCGCATTGAGGTGAGCGCATATCTTTCTCGACTCTACATCTTCGACAATGTCGTGAAGCGTGAGGCGAAAATTCTGGAAAATGGGTCGCAGCTGTTCTAGCTGTGCTCGATAGGTGGTATTGTCCTGAGGCCGATGGCCCATGGACGCGGGCAGAATGTATCGCATACAGTCTTCATGGCGATAGGAGAAGATGGCATCGATGTCCATTCTGTTAAATGCCTGGACCAGGCATTCCAAAGCCTGTCGCTGTGGGCTCTGGGGAGTCGACATGCTGGCGGCAACACATCAATTCTCCTTCGTCATCGGTCAATCGTGCTTGTTGGGCTCATTTTCCGGCAGCCCTTTCCTTCGTTTCCCTTTCGAATCGACCTGGTGTTGTTGCAAGTTTGTTCTCTCGCGGGATTCGTTTCAATTGATTCGAAGAAAGAAAAAGATACGAAGATTGGCCGTAACGACAGGAGAGAAGAGAGTTTGGCCAGGTTCCTCGGTTGCTCTTTCGACCGGCAGTTCCCTTCGATTATTTGGAAAGCGTTCCCACAAATACATAACCAGGACCACGCTTGCCCTGGAATCGTGCACATCGCGTTGTTGTCAGTTGGTGGTGGTGGTGTTGTAGATCCGAAGGCCAAGAACTTGCGCCCAGAGAATAGAATATCGTTGTATATAAGCAGCCTAAGGACACGATGCTATACTCATCAGTCTCGTTGATTCACTGGCGTGTGTTGACCACGTTCAAGCATTGGAGCAGATTGAATGTATGCCTTCACACTCTCGAAGCTCTTGAAGTGATCAAGTATTACACAGTTGTTGTGGTGGTGATGACAAGGAGGCAAGGAGGATCAATTCCATGTTTGCAGTCCACTGCTATACTCCGCTGTTCTCATCAGGTCTATTACACCTTCCTTCCTCTTTGTTAATTCCGCCAGCCGTACGGCGGTTCGATAGATGATTGTTACCATGCCTGACCCAATCCCTACATGTCCAATGCCTCGCGAGCCCAACTCACGACCGGAGCAAGGTCGTTCTCTGCCTCCTTGAGAATCGCAAGAGCTGCACGAATTCCAGACCTTCCCATATCGCCCATCCACCATTGGTCTTCGATGAGGATCAAGAGCATGAGCCAATGCGTATGAACGGCCATCATGCCTGTGTGGTGTTGGTCTAAGAGTCGGATGGCAGCGTCTGGGAGCTGGGCGGCCCAGGAGAAGAGTAGTCTGAAGAGACTTGCATAATCCGCATTGCAAACGCTGTCTGTGATATCACTCAAGCTGCCAATGACTGCTGCCAGAGCTGCTTGATATGTGCCACCTGAATCCAGCCATCCTTGTTCGAGTGCGAACCGAAGAGTACTGAATCTCTGTTGACGAGTCCTCTCGACATATGCCAGCAAAGGTGCGTGCCTGCCACCGGTGTTCTTCAATGCCATTTGGTCGTGATGGACGCTTGCGGGTGAAGACGGTGGCTTCATAAACATATCGTCGAGAAGGTTTTGATGGAGAGATGCAGAAGAGGCCAAGAGCGCGGCATGGACTGTCGGCACACCTTTGAGAAGATGCAACCACGTCCACTCGATACGATCTACACCGCTTCCCTCTCTTCGCTGTCGATAGAATGCCAACCCGAGGACGCACAGCAGTCGCGTACATGCGAGATGCTCGTGGGCCCGAGCTGCCTGCAAGTCTTGGAGCTGTGACATACTGCCCTCGACGAACTGACTACCATGCTGGGTCGCAGCCTCGAGATACGTTGCGGATTCTTCCCGTGGACCGGTCAAGCAGAGGTACATGGCTGCAGCAGCAAGCATTCCATGGCATACAGTCGTCGACGAATACGCCTGCGAGGGGATGAACACATGCCAGATCCAGGTCTGCTCGGGCCGAGTGCTACTGCTTAAGAACGAAGGCGCAACGTGCTCAAAGTACACACTTGCAAGTTCTGATACCTCAAACACTGGCTCGGCCGGGCTCGATGTTGGAGAAGGATGCTCCCAACAATGCTGCTCCACTGCGTTCGAAGATGTACTTCCCGCAGAGCCTGTGGGCGACGGGAGCTGGAGCACTCCGCTTATGGCAGTCTGAGCTCTGTCCTCGTTGCCGTATACACACGCTAGAGCCTTCTTCTGACAACCAAGGCACGAAGGTTTCGTCTCATCGCACTGAAGACGCATTATTAGTCTCTCTGGCTTGCCGCAATTGAATCCCAGTCACGCACCTTGATTCGTCGTCGTTTGCAAACGATGCATCCTGAACGAGACTTGCGATGAAGTCGCTTCGTGCGACCCTTGTTTAATGCACCGATCACATCTCGACTCTGCACGTTCCCGAACGGATGCGTGCTCACCGACATGCTCGTAAGGACGTTTCCGAAACGACAAGAGAAACCCGACCACGGATCCCTCCCTGCTGTATATGGGACAGCCGTGCGCAGTCGTTAGCAATGCGGATGCGACAGCTCCAGCTGAGGCCAAGCCCCGTTTGGCGGTGGCCTAATCGTAGCACTAGACCGAAACTTCTGGTTTTCCGGATCCTCGGTTTCTTGGAATTTTCTATTCGCTAGTTTCTCGATATTTTGCCTCCCTCGAATATTGATATTTGTCTGTAGCACGTATTTTACAGTGCTATACGCAATTCAGCGTATATCGCAATGCTTAGCAGTAGCTATTAGTAAACATTAATAATATTAATCGACGCCGAAACAGCTAAGTAGCGGCAGCTTTCGCTATAGCACGTTACGATACGTGCTATAGCGAAATACTATACTAACTTTCTATTATCTACCGCGAGTCTTAAATAAGAAACTCGGTCGCGAAGGTTAATAAAACTACCGCGAGTCGCATTACTATAAGTAACTAGGCTGCGAAGAATAGGGGCGGATACCGGCATCTACCTATAGTACGTATTTTGCCGTACTATAGCAAAATACGGGATTAGTATTCTACTCGACTAGGGAATTTACCTTACCTTCTTCCTCTTTAACGTATACCTACGAAACTTACCTACTAACGGTGCCTATAGTGCCTACAGATATTAACTCCGAGCCTCTATATACTACCGAGCTAAGACACACAAGCGAATTCAAACATTAAAACTATATAAACCCGCTATTAAAGCGCGAGAAGAGAGGACGAGCCGCTTAGTTATATAGTAAGACGTACTACGGCTACAACGCTAATAGCCCTCTTATACTATCGGAGCTTTATACGCTAATAGCCCTCTTATACTACCGGAGCTTTATACGCTAATAGCCCTCTTATACTATCGGAGCTTTATACGCTAATAGCCCTCTTATACTATCGGAGCTTTACGTCTACCGAAAGAGTCTATAGCACTTACTATTAGACTACGCTGCCGAAAATTGCCTAACTGCGTAGAGCTTCTTTAATACCCGCAGAAACGGAAGGCGTACCTACGAGGTGTTCTTACTAACGAAGAAGACCGGACGGATGCTGCTATTTGCCTATAGCACCTAATCTTACGTACTATAGGCAATTTTCTCTATTTATCTATTTATCGAGCGCGGCCTTTAGTAATAATACGATTAAGCAAAATCCGAGATCTTGTCTATTTATCGACCTAAAGCGCTAATAGTAGCGCGGCCTTTAGCGATAATTAAGTAATATCCGAGAACTAGAAATCCGAGCGAGATACCGCTATTTGCCTATAGCACGGAAGATTCGGTACTATAGGTAAGCAAATACATTCATCTATTTGTTTATTTATTTATCTACTTAAAGCGTCGATTATTAAGCAATATCCGAGAACTACGAGGCTAAGCGAGGCTAGCTACTCGAGACTAGCCGAGCGAGACTAGCCGCTCGAGGCTAGCTAAGCGAGGCTAGCTAAGCGAGGCTAGCTACTCGAGACTAGCTACTCGAGACTAGCTGCTCGAGACTAGCTACTCGAGACTAGCTACTCGATACTAGCTGCTCGATACTAGCTACTCGATACTAGCTACTCGACACTAGCTACTCGACACTAGCTACTCGATACTAGCTAAGCGAGGCTAGCTACTATCGGCTTAAAGCGTCGATTATTAAGCAATACCTAAAAACTATAAAGCTAGGCGAGGCTAGCTGCTCGTCTTTGCATATAGCACGTAGTATATATATACTATACTATAGGCAAAGGCGGACAGTTCTACTACTACTCGTTATCGTATTAAGTACTTTTACTAGCGTAATCTAGTAGAAAGTAGCTTAATCGACTTAACTTAAGGAAAGGGCGAAAAGCAAGGCTATAAAATAACAAAGTACTAATATTAGAAGACAGAGAAGAGAGTTTATTTATAGTAGCAGCGCTACTATGCCCGAAGGCTACTACTAAGAGTAAAAAAAAGCAACAAAAAACATAGCCTATTATGCCCGAAGGCTAGCAAATAGAAGGAAAAAAAAAACAAATAAAGAGTAGACTAGCTACGGCAACGAACGCTAAACCCTAAATACTACAAACTCCTAGTAAGCATCGTACGACTTACTACTATATTTTAGGTCTTACTGCGCGAAAAAACAACTTAATCCTTATAAGTGCGGTTACTATAGCGGCACTAACTATACTAACTAGAGATAGGGGTGCCTAGCTGCTAGGCAGCCGCTACGCTATACCGGCGACACTCGTTTACGTA
Organism: Pseudocercospora fijiensis CIRAD86; assembly: GCF_000340215.1. Lineage (NCBI taxonomy): Eukaryota > Fungi > Ascomycota > Dothideomycetes > Mycosphaerellales > Mycosphaerellaceae > Pseudocercospora > Pseudocercospora fijiensis. Next base: position 6,663,234 of record NW_006921533.1, read on the forward strand.
CCGAGTGTCGCTAGTAATCTAAGAGCGACGGGTATAGCGGCGGCAGGTAGGGCGAGGCTCGCTAAACCTACGAGCTAGGTCCTAAATCTAGCCGGCGTAGTGCTAGTTTACTAACTTGCCCGAAGGGCTACGCGCGACCTCTATCTGCTATTCCTATATACGATAATTAGCTATTCGTTTACTAATTAACAGACAAGAAGCATACTATAGGATCTACCTCTACTAAAGTGCCTAGTGTCGGTATAATGTATTAAATGCCCTACCTAGTAGGGCGGCCGCGGCGGCGCGGAGCGGTAGCGATAGGCTTATCGTTATCGTTATCTTTATCGTTATCGTTATCGTCGTCGTCGTCTCTATACTATTCTTAGTATACTACTTAACAACTCGATAAGACTACTAGATAGACCTACGGCTCCTTAGCGGGATTATGCTACTACTACTACTTATCGTTATCGTTGTCGCTATATATATATTAGTCTATTGTCTCCTAGATTTACGCTTATAGTACTGCTAGACTTATATTGCTAGTATAAAGCTAATGCTATTATCGTCGTCGTTGTCGTCGTCGTCGTCGTTACTATTAAGAAGCAGTTAGCAAATAGCGTATCGATGCGAAAGAACAAAGAGATCGGCTTAAAGAGACTAACTTACGCTTGCTGCTACGCTACTACTGCTGCTGCTGCTGCCGCTACTGCTGCCGCTACTGCTACTACTTGCTACTACTACTATTACTATTACTATTACTACTACTATTACTGTTGCTATTGCTGCTACCGCTACGCTACTACTACTGCTACTCGCCGGCTATATAAGAGTAAGCTTGCTATATAGATCCACTAAATAAGACTAAGGATATAAGAACATATCGTTAGTTACAGACAAAAGCCTGCTTAGAGCGCCGTATAGCGCGCTCTATATTAAGATTCTAAAAACTAAAACTATATTAATCTATATCGCTCGAAGGCTCGAAGGCTCGAAGTATATACGTTCGAGTAGCCGGCGACCGAATACGTTGCTAACTAAGGCGAGGGCTAAGACTAGGCGCGACCTGCGCGCGCGGGCCGCTATTCTATAAGTATATTAGTATCTTGCCTTTACTAAACAGAAACACAAACTAAATATACGACCTAGTTTATCGCGAACCGAGTAGGGCTAAAGAATAGTACTATCTTTGTTACTTTCTATGCCGTTAACGTAGATCTTATATTTAAGGTAACGTTATAGAAGAGGGTAAGAGGGTATACGGGATGCTTAAAGAAGGAAAGGAAGAAGAAAGGAAAACAGACCGAAGATATATATCGTTGTTCGGGCTATGTAAGATCTAGGACTAAAGAACTGCTCGACAATAGATAATAGTAATAAAGTAGGGCGCTAGTAGGGCGGAAGTAAAGTTAGGACGGTAAAGTCCTCTTCTAAAGTAATCCCGCACCGTCGAAGTAACGTATAATAACCTATAGTACCTAAAATTAGGCGCTATAGGTTATTATATATTAGCGATTAGTATAAAGTTTACTCTACTAAAGAAGTAAAGCGGGACGGATCCTTTGCTTTCCGATTAGGTAGTAATAGCAAGCATAGGATTAAAGTTAACGCCTACCCTAGGAGTAATGCCTATTTTTAACTAGGTATGCTATAGGAAATTCAACTATTAGTAAAGCCGATTCGATAGCCGATTCGATAGTCGATTCGATGCCTATATTAGCAAGCTAATTCGATGCCTATATTATAGGCCTACACTTTGTAACTAAGCTTATTAGAAGCTTATTTCGCAGAGGCGGCGAGGGTTTCGCTATAGCGCGTAGATCGCGTGCTATAGCTAAATACGAACGACACTTCTCGAATTAAGGTTACATTTATAGGCCGACAACTTTTTAGCCTTTATATCGTTTCTAAACCTCGTATCTAAACCTCGTATCTAAACCTCGTACCCCTTTAGCAATCGAGAAGCCTTCGTATACTAATAACTATAGTAATCATTTAGTTCAGTTCTAGCGTTAAATACCTATTTTTATATGCTAAGGGCAGGTATTAACTAGCTCTTGCTTCTAGAAGCGGTATATAATCGTAGAAATGTTATATGCCGTATAACTTCAATCGTTATATACTATATAACTTTAATCGTTACATACCGTATAACTTCGTACGGTCTATCTACGGTATATAATAATTGCTATAGTAGTAACTTATTTATGCTTGTTCGTTATGCTTGCTACGCAGACAGGTATATCCTCGTAGGCAACGGTAGCAAACTTTTAGTCGAAGAGTAGTACTTATCGCGGCTCGATCTCCCTCTTTAGTAAGATACCCTAGGAGACATTAGGGAAACGTACACTAATAACTTAGCTTCTATACTAAGCATTAAGCATTAAGCATTAAGCATTTAGACTAAGCCCGAGTCCAATTACGTAGCATTAAACTTAGTCGCTATAATAAGCTCTTAGAACGATAGTAAAAAGGCTTCGAAGAAGCTAGCGCCGCTTAACCTATAGCAGTAGCCTTCCTTTACCGAGCGGATATAGCGGATAGACGACGAAATATAGCGGCAAGTCTACTAGTAGTAGGTACAGCCGACGAGTACTAGGTCGCAATTACTAGCTTAGGCAGTAATCGAGCGAGAGGCTACTAGTATAGTACGAGAGAAGTTTAAGGCAACTTAGGGACATTATCTAGGACAGATACCTCTACTAATATCGCCCGGGTCTGTAGAAGGCAAGAGGGACAATAAGAAGGGCTAAGTTCCGAGTAGTTTCTAGCTTCTGGTTTTAATAAATTAAATAGATTGAATACATTAAAGGGTCTATAACTTTAACGGATTGAATAGATTCTAATAGATTGAATAGATTCTATTAGATTGAATAGATTCTATTAGATTAAATAGATTCTGTTAGATTGAATAGATTCTAATAGATTAAATAGATTCTAATAGATTGAATAGATTCTAATAGATTAAATAGATCCTAATAGATTGAATATATTCTAATAGATTGAATGTATTCTAACGGATCGAATGTATTCGGTTAGATTAAATATATTCGGTTAGATTAAATATATTCGGTTAGATTAAATATATTCTAACGGATCGAATGTATTCTAACGGATCGAATATATTCTGATAGATCGAGTATATTCTAATAGATCGAGTGTATTCTAAGTCGATTAAGCCACTTTCTAGCAAACGGCGCTAACAAAAGTGATTAATACGAAAACGAAAGCTAATAAGAGGCCTACAACCTTACTAGCGCTAAGACTTCTAGCTTCTAGACAATAACTTTAGCAAACCTTACCTTAGCGGGCTATTGCCTTTATTAACGCTCTATAACTACCAACTAATAACTAATAAGAGACCTACGGGTATATGTCTACAATTAGTTACAACAGTATAGCGGTTACGAGTGCGGGTAGTATCTAATATCTTATAATCACGAATCTAGGCTAACTAAGCGTATTTACTCGAAGCACTTCCTCGTAATCCTTCTTACAAGCCTCTAATACTACTATTATGCGAGCTAAGATAACCGATCGAGTAACGTAGCCGGTTTCTAAGCAACACTAAATTGCCTACGCTAAGACCTCTTTAGACTAGTTAATAGGAGCCCTTACGAGAGGACCTATATATAAAAGTGCATACGTAGTCCGGATTATATAACGGTATCCGTAAGGGTGTTAGGGTATAAAATAAGACTTAGTCTAGAAGCAGCGAACTTTTTTTTTTATAGTTTTTGCCGACTTAGTATATATTAGTATAAGATGTAGAAAATTCAAGTTTTTTTTTAGACCTTTTATATAAAGGAGCTTTAGCTACCTTGCCTAAAAGGGAAATTCCGTTTCCTTATATCGATAGGCGCCTTACTCGTTCTCGTATTAAGCAATTTTGCTAGCGCTGTTTGCTAGGGAGTGTCTTAGTTAACTTAGTCTTAACTATTCTAAAGCAGTAGTATTAAGTTGCTTCCGATATAGAGGAAGAGTACTATCGACCTAACCTCTAATATAGAGGAAGAGGGCTATCGACCTAACCTCCGATATAGAAGAAGAGGGCTATCGACCTAACCTCCGATATAGAAGAAAAGGGCTATCGACCTAACCTCCGATATAGAAGAAAAGGGCTATCGACCTAACCTCCGATATAGAGGAAGAGGGCACCTAACCTCTAATATAGAAGAAGAGGGCTATCGACCTAACCTCCGATATAGAGGAAGAGGGCACCTAACCTCTAATATAGAGGAAGAGTACTATCGACCTAACCTCCGATATAGAGGAAGAGGGCACTTTCGAAGCTCCTCTTCTTATTCTTATAGTATATCGGGGCGGGTACCGGTATTTGTATATAGCACATAATATTATATACTATAGGTAAATACATTTATTAATTATAGAAGAAGAGGAGGGTTAGCAACCTAACCTCCGATATAGAAGAAGAGGGCTATCGACCTAACCTCCGATATAGAAGAAGAGGGCACTTTCGAAGCTCCTCTTCTTGTCCTTATAGTATATCGGGGCGGGTACCGGTATTTATATATAGCATATAATATTATATGCTATAGGCAAATACATTTATTAATTGCAGAAGAAGAGGAGGGTTAGCGACCTAATCTCCGATATAGGCGAGGTATCGACCTAACCTCTAACGTAGACGAGTTACCTTAGAAGGTCCCCCTTATTGTCTTTTTTACTATTAGGACGGATGCCGGCATTTGCCTATAGCATACAGTAGTCTATACTATAGGTAATCGAATACATCTATTTATTTATTTATTAACTAAAGCATCTTACGGCCTATATACGGTTTAACTACGTTAACGACGCCGAGCAGGCTAAGAGCGACGCATCTATAGCTAAGAGCATATCGCCGCTAAGCAGGCTAAGAACGACGTAGTAAGTAAGCGTCGTAGGTACGAATATTAAAAAGACAACTCTATTAACGCCTACCTATCTATTACTCTAGTATAAAATTAGTCGGTCCTAGACGTTGCTATTATTATAATCCTTACTACTATAGTATCGCTTAGAGCCGACGACCTTCTTGTTATCTACCCTCGGCCTAAGCCGCCTTAGTAATAAAGATATCGCCTCGGCAATAGTAATTTAGTCTCTACGAGAAAGGCTAGGCTTTAATCTTAGTTGTTCCTGCCCCTACCCCTACTCTTACTCTTACTCTTGCTCTTACTCTTACTCTTGCTCCTATTCTTGCTCCTATTCTTGTTCTTATTCTTATTCTTATTCTTGTTCTTATTCTTGTTCTTGTTCTTGTTCTTGTTCTTGTTCTTGTTCTTGTTCTTGTTCTTGTTCTTCCTAGATCCGATATTCTTCTTACGCCGGCGTAAAAGAAGAAGGCGATTCGATCGGCTGCGTCTCGGTAGGGTTATTAGTATTCATCTAAAAGCGAACAGGTATAGTAATCCCTACCGCTAGTGTTGCTGCCGCCGGTGTTACTAAGCGAGTAAGTGTCTCCGGTAGTAGCGATGCCCGGTTAAACATTAGCTTCTCTCGATAAAGCGGACATTTTTCGCTATAAAAGCGCATATTTATAAGGCAATCTTCGTAGAGGTAGTACTTATAGTAAGTACGGATACGCCGATATATACCTAGATCGTATATATATATATATACGTAGCACGTATCCTCGATAGTAGATAGTAGAGGTAGCAAGGTACTACCCGCCTAGTCTATATATTCTATTGCCTATTACTTCTATAGCGCCTTAAACTAAGTAGTAGATATAACGTTAGACTGTCCGCTAATATTAGACTGTCCGCTACGAGGCTTTAGTAGCCGAAAAACGGGCGTTTTCTTCTTCTATATATATCCGCCGGCGGTACTTGTAGCCGTAGTTTGTTCGTCGTCGCTAAGTATAATAACCTCTTTTTCGCCGCCCGGGCGACGAGTATTAAGCTCTTAGCTCGCAGGCCGCTTTAATAGACGACTTGCTATTAGCGGAATACGCGAAGAGCTAATTCTAAGCGTAGATTCTATAGCTTATTATACTAGAAGTCGGCTCTCTACTAGGACTGTCTAGAATTCGTCGTTATTATCGTCGTCTATATAATCGTCTATATATAGTCTATATTATAGATCCGATTCTTACTCTGTTATACTGTTAGGAGGTACGACGGATAGTAGCATCTTAAACTAAGGCCTAGCAAATAGCTTAGATAAGCTAATTAGACTTGTAGGTAAAGTCTTACGCGTAGGCTCGGGCTAAGGCTCCTTCTCGTCCTCGTATAAATTAGATAGCTAGTTAATATTGAGATTCTCGCTAATATAAATTAATCTATAGAGGTTAATATTGAAAGTCGTACGCTTAGTAGTTACCCTACTAGCGAATATAGAGCAGAGGTTATCGAAGTTGCTAGAATCTAGTAAAGATAGCTTAATACGTATAGACTCTTTGTTCTTCCCGACCCTTCGAGTAAGATAGTGCTCCTAGTATCCCTTAGATAGGAATGCTATAACCCGGTAGTCGTCGTAGATAAGCCGATTAAAGAACTAGTTTAGACAGTCGTTAGCGGCCTTAAACTCTGCTATAAAGGTATCTATAGAGAGAGTCTAATCCTATTCGTATATAGATATAGCATCGCTATATTTTAGGAGCCGGATAGGCTTATCTTAGTCCCTATCTTTAACGAGAACGTCGAAGAGTTGCTCTACGAAAGAAACCTATAGTCGCGCCTAGATAGGTAGTCCGTCGTCGTCCTTAGCTTTAGCTTTAGCTTTAGCTTTGCCTTTATATATCTTGCCGATAGCATCTATACCCTTAGATGCTATAGCGAGCCTATTACTATCGTCGCTACTAGAGTCTAAACTAGAAGAGCTCGAGCTTAAATCGACGGGGATAGGCTTCTTACCTTTCTTATCCTTCTTATTATTCTTATCCTTCTTCGGTATACCTCTTAGTATATCTTAGTAGAGCGGATTATATATAGCATTTAGTAACTTACGCTTCTTCGGCTTCTTATTCGCTTTCTTCTAGGCCTAAGCTATACCTATACGCTTAAAGATACCTATATCCTTGTATATAGGACCGCCCTAGATAACGGTAGCCGCAGCGGCGGCGACTGGATCGCTTTCGTCGTTACTATCGGACTGCTCGGTCGGGAGAGCGGCCCTATATTGCGAGCAGAACTTATCGTTATCCTTGCAGCGAGCGCTACAGTTTAGGCAGTAAATTCGAGCTATTAGTAAAAGAGAGACGTAAGGCTAGGTACTAGGTGTCTATATTAGTGCGTCTGTGTTAGTACTTGTACTTATAGAATAGACGAGGGCAAGAGGGTAAGAGAGTAATAATTATTAGGAGACGAATACGGCGTTCCGTTACTACCGTAGTATAAGTATAGATTTAAGCCTCCTACGGGGATAAGACGTAGCTAATACTAGCTATTAGCGGCGATCTGAAGATAGCGTAAACGAAGGAATATAGCGAAAGCTTTATAATTTATAACGGCTCTCGGGCGGCGCTAAATATAGCCTTTAGTCGATCCGATAGCTACAACTCCGCCCTATCGCGAGAAGGCCGCTAAAACTCGTCTAGGATTAGAGCTATACTAGAAGCTATATAAGCCTATACTACGCGACGGAGGGCAATATATACCTTAATATATAGCTTTTAAGACCCGCCTATGCTACGCTTAGTACTATAAATTTCGCGTAGGAACCCGAGCGCTTCGAGAACGTCTTAATAGAAGGCTAATATTATTAGTAGGAGGTAGGCCTCTAGATCGAACTTATCGCATCGATCTATCTATCCTCGGATTTGTAGGTGCTTACTATATACCGTTTTACGCTAGTCCTATACGCTATTGCCGAAGATCTCCGGATAGTAGTAGAGCAACTCTAGTACGCCGGTATAGTGCGTTTCCGTATTAGTATTATATCGGACGGTATAGGTATTCCAGTCTTCGACAAACTCGCTAACTATAGCTCGGATAATAGGCATATAGATAGTAAGGAAAGCGATACAATCGTAGGCGCGATCCGGGTTATATAGGCCCTAGGACTTAATCTTATTAAAGTAGTCCCTCTAAGTATTTAGGCAGCCCTTTACGAGTTCGCTATTCTAGTGCTCTACTATATTATTGCCTTTGCTTATCGTATACTAGAAACAGTCGGAAAAGTTAAGTTCTCGACCCTCGAAGAGCTTACGGATCTCGAGATATACGTCTACTATTATAGGGGTCTCTATACGATATATTAGAAATAAGATAGATTCCGCGGGATTTTCTATAGTACGCGAAATCGTATACTATAGGGAATTGTATAGAACGCTAGGTTGCTTACTAACACCTATATTAGATCGTACAACCCTCGGTTAATATCTACGATCGACGACCGTCTCGAGGTATTGCTTAAAAGTAGAAAACTTAGTCTTTACGAGGTTGCCGATATAGTACTAAACGATTATCCGGGAGAAGACATCGATATAAACGTAGATTTAGATACTAAAGAAGGCCTCAAACTTGCAGTATGCATCTACTAACTAGACATTATTAGGACTAATAGCTTTAGGTCGACTATATACTAGCTAAAAGCGTAGTTTATAGAGTCGGCGCTCGAGGAACGGTGTCTTATCGAGACCGCGTACGATTTTGTAGATCCGGTCTCTATAGTACAATTAGTATACTGCTCGGATAATAGGCTAGGAATACGATTTGTCTATAGTATAGCAAACGTTATACTATAGATAAATCGTAGCCCGGTCTATATAAGAGAAAGGTGCGATAGGATAGTCGTTATAGGGGTTTAATGTCTAGACCCTCTAGCGACGTAAATTATAATTTAGCTATAGTATAGATATAGTATACTATAAGCAAATCGGTATAGAATAACGAAGAACGCTTATACTAACCTGCTAATAAAATAGTTCTTTCTACGTAGATATCTTGCAATAGCGCGGTATCCGCTATTATACTTAATACTAGAGGCAATTACGGTCTTAAGGATACGCTTAATCGCTCTATATAGTGCTCTCTTGTTTTCGGGTACTACTCTTCGTAGAAGACCTAACTTCCGCCGTAAACGCTAGTATTGCTAGAAGGAGACTATAAAGCCCTCGGTACGTAATATATCGACTGTCTTCTTGTCGCCTAAGCTATAGTACCGCTAAAAGTTGTTCTTAACACATTCCTTAAAATATCCGCTATTTACAATCGGCCTACTATTAATAGAAGTGCCCTATTCTAAACACCGCCGTTTTAAAAGACGCTCTTTAATGTCGGTGCCTGTTTCCTATAGGATGCGTATACGTAGTATCGAATATATACACGGTTTCTCGGTACGAAGGATATACTAAACAAAGTTACGATATTCTTTAATATCGATACGGTATAGCATTTCTCGTAGTTTCGCTATAGTACGCAGTTGATTTTGCTATAGTACGCGTTGATTTTGCTATAGTACGCGTCGATATTGCTATAGCGTACGATAGTCTCGAGTTTAGTATAGTATGCGTCGATAGAAAGAAATATAGTCGATACTCGATAGTAGGTTAAAGGTAGAGATTATTAGAAACGAGACGACAAAGACAAAAATCCTGCGGGATTACGTATATTCCGAAGGCGGATAGCGGCGATAAGGTTGTTTTAGCTATAGCACTAAATTTGTATGCTATAGCTAAAACAACCGTACTACTTGTATAATACTGTTCGATATCGAGAAACCTAAGAAACTGAGAAACAGTAAAAACCGAGAAACCGAGAAACTACAAAAACCGAGAAACCGAGAAACTGGAAAAAACCGAGAAACGCAGTTTACGGTCTAGTGCTACGTTTAGGCCGCCGGGGTTTCTACCCTTGGCCATGTTGACAATTCGATCAAGCGAGACCTGCTCAATGCAATCCTTCCGCCCGTGCAGCCTGTATGGCAGATTGATGAAGCATTAAACATCCACGCTGCTTATGGCATGCATATTGATATGTTCTTGGCGCAGGTCTTGTAATGCAGGCCTCGTTCTCGTTCGATCCTTCGGCGTTCTCGTTACGCTGATCTCAGGCAGCGAGTATAAGGCTGTTTCACAAGCATGAACACAGCTGCAGGCTGTATGCTGCAACATCGAGAGACCATGGCTTGCGTTATATATAAAGCAGGATGCGTGCACTGAGGTGCTGATCGAAGTCAACAGCAGATCGCCGACGAAAACATGTCATCGATCTTACTGCTTCTCTTTACTGCAATTGCATTTGCACAGAATGCCTCGAATCTCCTGCGCGCAGACCCGGCCACTCGCGCAGATGCCGGCGCGGCTTTCGAAGCAGCACAGCATGCCGACAACTCTTTCGCATTCTACAACACTCCTTCCAACTTCTCACAGTCCACTCTCCCGGGCACCTTATTGCTAGTAGAAGATGCGACACCTATGCTGAACTACACGGTTCCCATCAGCTTGACGCTATCACGCATCATCTACACAACCTCCGACATTAATGGGACGGTTCTGCCTACAACAGCCTATGTCCTTTGGCCATATACCGCTCCGGACCCAGTCAAAGGTTTCGACATAGTAAGTTGGGCGCACGGGACCTCTGGTGTGTTCCGGACATGCGCTCCGAGCAACTATCGCAGTTTGCAGTATCATTTCATGGTCCCATACACCCTCGCCCTGCAAGGTTTTGTTGTTGTAGCTCCTGACTACGCTGGACTGGGAATCGACACTTTGCCCTCGGGTCAGCATTTCCGTCATCAATGGGTTACGGGTCCTGCACAAGCCAATGATGTGGCTAATGCTATCGGTGCTGCACGGAAGGCTTTCCCTCAGGTACTACAGCCGAACGGGTCATTTGTGGTCATGGGACATTCGCAAGGTGGAAGGGCAGCATGGGCTTTTGCAGAACAACAAGCAGCTTTGCCGCTTGAAGGCTACAGAGGAACCGTCGCCTTAGCACCTCCTGTCAAGGTCGTTGAGCAGGTGCAGCGGGCGATTGCAAACACGTCCGAAGTCTACGCTCCTGGGACGCTAGCTCAGCAGGTCATGATCATCGATGCTATCTCGACCGTCTTCCCTAGTTACAATTACTCGGGCTTGACGGGTACTGCTTACGCTCGATGGGTTGAGCAAGTTGCTAGATTGCAAGGATGTCTGCCGACTAATGTCCTAGCCTTCCTGGATCTAGAGCAAGACCAGTTGGTTCACTCAGGCTGGACCAATAGCCCAATTGTGCAGGAATGGGCGAAAATATTCGAAGGCCCGCTCTTGGTCATTGCGGGAGACATAGATGCTGCTGTTGACTTTCAGCTCGTAAAGACGGTGGCCGAGGAGACGTGCGCTCAAGGACAGCGGAAAGGCTGGCATCAGAGCTTGAAGCTGGTGCAGTACTCGGCTGTCAGTCACTTCGCCGTCATCCAGGCAAGCCAGCAGGAATGGTTAGGCTGGATCCAGAATCGATTTCGCGACCAAGATGGAGAAATTCCTGGATGTATTTCGAGACGGGTCGATGGATACCGTGCGGTGCCTAGCTCGCTCGGTACGGCGCCGAACTTCTTTCTGAGATGGTTCGATCCCGTAGTGGACTTTTGGAAGTACATACTATGAGTGGGAAGGTGTTTGTCAAAAATCAGAGATTGAGCGTGTGGTATCAAAATGGATCAGCAACAAGGCCCAACCTTTTGCCAAAAGCCAAGCCGGTTCGTCGTCAGGCCCACACGTAGAATAGAATAGCCTCGATCGCATCGAGTGCTCTCACCTTTCTCCTTTACTATAAATCACTCAAGCTACATCATGTTCCATCTTGCTTGCTCCCTCGTATTCTTTTAGAGACCTTTTTTGGGTCTTCGCTAGGAGATCTAAAGATAATGGACACGTTTCAGTCTTGTATGTATATACGACCGTAGGCGGTTCTGGCCCTCAACAAGTCCTGTTCCAGTGCCTGTGGCTATTAACGATCGAGTGTGAGCACTCATTTGAAATCATATCGACTGATATATTGTCTAGTGTTCGGACGCAAGACCATCCGTGTCCCGAGTTTCCCTACGAAACCTCATCTCAAAACCCAATGTTCTCCTCGTGGCGGTGAAATCTGATTCCCCTGAATTGTCTCATCAGCACAATCAAATCCGGCGGCCGACGACCATGGTGTTTGCATAAGCCGGGCGGCGTGATTCCGAGGAACCCTACCCGGTCTCCAAGCAAAGCACTTTGTTGGGGAGTGCTTGCGCCATGAGGCTGATTCATCAACCAACAGCTGGACCAATCACGTTCTGTCCGGAGTCGTCGAACGACACTGCCGTGAGCAATCCATGCCAATGCGTGCTCGAGAAGATTCGCAGGCGAGTGAACCAACAAGGTCGACTGCGTGATATAAGACTCATGCATAGCATCTGAAGATCGACCCCACCCACTTGCCATCAGCCTCCAAGCAGTGCTACGACACAGGCTTCAATATACCTCCTCAAAATAATTCCCTACGGCATTCTTCGCAATGGGATACACCAAAGTGGCAGTCTCCGGCGCGACCGGCAATCTTGGACCATCAATTGTCGAGCAGCTCGTCAACGCAGGCCTCGATGTGACCATACTTTCCCAGAGCGGCAACACTTCTGCGCTTCCATCTTCAGTAAAAGTCATCAAAGTCGATCACAGCTCCCAGGAATCCGTGACTTCAGCACTCAAAGGCATCGAAGCTTACGTATGTCTCGTGCCAAACCACGGCAGCCAGCCACCATTGATCGATGCCGCCATCGCCGCCGGCGTACAACGTTTCATCCCTTCAGAATTCGGCTCCAACATCTCCGGAAGCAGCAAAACGGCCAATCTTCCCCTCCTCGGCAGCAAAAAGCAGGTCGAAGATTATCTGGCGACGAAAGCGAACGAGATCAGCTACACCATCGTCCACAACGGCCTGTTTCTGGACTGGGGTATTCAAATCGGTCTCATCGCCAACCTCAAGGGCGGCAAGACAACCTTGTTTGACGGCGGCGATACCGAATTCAGTTCGACGCAACTTTCTGATATCGGCAAAGCCGTCGTCGGTATCTTGAAGCATCCGGAAGAGACCAAGAACCGTACCGTCTACATTCAGACTGCTCTCGTCACGCAGAACAAAATTCTGGGCTTGGCCAAGAAGTTGAAGCCGGATGCCACGTTCGAGACGGAGGTTGTAAAGATCGCAGATGTGGAAAAGGCTGCTTACGAAGCTCTGCAGCAAGGTCCCGAGAAAATCGGCGAGGCGATTTATGGTTTTGTCAAGGTGTCTGTCTGGGACCCGGAGTGTGGTGCCAATTGGTCTAGCAAGAATGATAATGCTTTGCTCGGCGTCAAGGATGCTACGGACGAAGATCTGGAGAAAATTGTTGCAAGGCTTTTGTAAATGCTATAGTCTTCCACTAATGATGATAGCCGAGACATTGAATTCAGCTTCGAGCAAGCACTTGCAAACCACTCTTCCTCGGCTCTTGCGACTTTAATGAGGCGATGGAGAAAAGTCTTCATTATATTGTCGACCGCATCTGCGAGGTCTTGATTCGTGTCTGCGCAACATGTCTTCTAGTCCAGCTAATAACAACTACCACAAAGGCTGCGAAATCACCTCAAACTTCAATTCACTTGCGATGCACACGTGCACTCTAGCTACACTCCCCGCTTAAAGTACCTCTTTCCTTTCCCCCTCCCACGAAACAGATTATGCTTAACCACAAACGCCCCCCTCTCAATCGTATTAACAACAACAAACCCACTCGGATACGTAAAATGATTCCAAGTCCCGACAAAAGTCGCATTCCCACCACCCGGAAGATGATCATCCTCAGGATAAATATCAAAAAACCCAATCTCCTCAATCCCGCTCCCGTCAGGTTTCTCAGGAATGGAGCTAACATCCAGCATCCGAAGACCTGCACCATAGTTTGATTGATATGCGATGCCGTCGTAGATGTATTGGTTGTGGTCGATGGATTTCACGGAAGATTTGTAGAAGCCGGTGTTTTTTGGGGCTTCGAGGTTGGTGATGTCGAAGATGTAGGTTACTGGGAAGCCGTCTGCGGCTGGGGATTCGGGATTCATGCGCTCTGGGCGGAGGCCTTCGTCTAGTTCGTCGTCTAGGATGAGATGGGTTTGCCAGTTGGGATCGATGACCCAGCCTTGATGCGTGTATGAGGCGCCTTTGTACGGTGTCCTGGAAATGATTCGTGCTGCTTCAGGGCCGTTCTTGTTAGTGACGTCGTAGATGGTGAGGGTGTCTTCGTTGTAGCCGTAGCAGATGTCTTTGCCATTGTACTTGGCATCTGGACCTCGGTAGACGATACATTGTGCATCGTGGACGTAGCCATCTTGTGGTGCACAGCCAGGTGTAAAGGGCTTCGTTGGGTCCGACATATCGATGAAAATCAGTCCTGCAGCGCAAGAATCGTTCCTTGGCTGTGATCCGACAGCAACGGCATAGTTAAGCTCCTCGTTTACAACCACATTGTGGCTTCGACCGATTGGCATGCCGGTGAAGAGTCCTGTAAGATCGGTCTCGGTGCTGAAGGTCTTGGGATTTTTCGGATCAATGGTGAGTAGCTTCCTCAAATCGAAGATCTGCACATTATGATTGATCGCTTCCGAGCCAACGATAAGGTATGGCCCATTCGACTTGATTTCTCGCCACGGAGATGGCTCAGCAGTGTGCTGTTGTGGTAATCGACCAAGATATACCTGATAAGATGTCAACATGGTTCGCAAAAGAGTACAGTGCTCAAACGACTTACCAATTTACCATCCTTGCTCACTTCCGCAAAGCTCACTCCGTCAGTCTGACCGATCGCGGCGAACTCACGTCCTCGATAAGTCCAGCCCTATCCACGATTAGCGACGACTTGGAAGACCATACGGGAACGCTTTACCCAGCTGCCAGAGCCCTCGCCATTATTGCTGCCTAGCTCGGCATGTGATTTAAAGTCGTACCTGGCGATTTTCAAGTCAGCTTTGAGGCGAAAGAACCCATTGAAAGACTTACATGTCAATGTCTTTGCATCGAAACGTTTGCAGAGGGTCATCTTTCTTCGCTACAGCAACGCCATTCTTGCATTGAATCCTGTTGCCCTTCCATCCAGACCACTTCCGGCTATCGTACTCGCCCGCTGCGCGCTTGGCAGACCATTGTTTCTGGCACGAATATCAGCTTGGCAAGTCGATTCAAGAGCCACAGATTACATACCAGCTTTTCGGCCATGTGGTCATTATGGACTTTGCCCGATTCATAGTCCTGCTCGCTGTAAGCAGCCAATGCCACTGGGGCCAATGCCAGTGTCGCAATGGCCGAGATCTTCATGACTGGTGTGATCAATTAAAGGATGAAAAGAGAGACCCGTTCTACTTTGATGCCCGCGGGAGACGGGAAAGTTGGTTCTAGAGGCGTCTTATGAGCTTTTTACGACGAGGAAAGCATGAGCAATCTCCCTATGCACTAGCATGTCGCGTAAAATACGTATCTCGCGGCAGCATGTTTAATGCAATGGAACCTTCCTATCGAAGTTCGCGTAGGACCAAGAGTCGTGGCATGCATTCAGTAGACGGCTTTCTGAGGTGCACAGCATTGCTAGGCGATCTTGGTACGAGGACGGCACGAGAGGTAAGCAATATTGGCCGAGATTGCGGTTCAGCAAAAAAGTGTGTGATTCGATTAGGGCTGAATTTGGCCAAGCTCCGTTGTTGTCGCTCAGAACTAGGCGAAGTTGCTTCGCCAAATGTCGTGCATCGTGAAGCCTTCTAGGTAGTCAACTGTTGTACTCAATATGCTGATGAAGAGTGCGCAGCTCTCGTAGATGTGGGTGCTGGACTTCGCGGAATCTCTTTTAATGTCAGGGGTTCACAGCATTCGTCAGAGCTGTATTACGAAGCGTCTGCGCCGAGATGGTCTGACGCGGACGTGCTATCACGTGCGGCGGATATCGCTGGTCTTGGTGGGTGTGAATCCTTCTCTAATGTACTCCTTGCCTATTCGCCTCTTGACCGGAGCGAAAAGCTGAAAGAGGCAGGAGGCAAGAGATGGACTGTGGGTATTGCTTAGCCCTGCCAAGAGCAAACGTATCCGAGGAGGGAGTGGAGCCAAGTTACGAGAGCTCGTGCCTAAGCTGCGAATGCATTTGAATACGCGGTCTTTTGATTGCTCAATTATCTGACACTTCGATGAAGTCGGCAGGTCCGTATACCGCTCCAATGGGAATGCCCTAGCTACAATTCTGCAATGGGATACGCATCTCCACAGCTTCGGACTCTTCCCGACTAACCGTACAGGTTTCTGCTGCGGCATCGAGACCTATCCTAAGAGACTCCTTGACCAGCGATGTCTGGAGCTTGGATTGTGGCAATCCTGTTACTATCATCAGCACACCGGATCACAACAGACATTTACCAAATCAAAATACTCCCTGCAGAAGGAGTTTTGAGGACATAGACAGCGCTCGCATCGTGTCTAGTGATTCAAAACCACCCATCCTGACTAAAAGGCCATGTGGGTTGTTGCGTCGTGAGTCTGCCGGATGTCTTGGCGATGGCAGAAAGAGGGCGAGCAGGATGCTACTAAAAAGAAATTGTCCCTCCTCTTGCCTGCTATATATACAGTGCGCTGAGCAAGTTTTGATGCATGTATACACCTCTTTGTGCTCGGGTTGATGAGCAAGTAAATAAGCCACAAGCTTGGCCTTAAGTCAGACTTGCCCGCGTCCGCATTGCGCAGACAATCAGGCTTCGATGTAGCCGCCGCGGCTAGTGCGATTGCTTCGTCGTCGCCGTAGATATAATAGGTCTTGAGTTTATGCTGCTCGCAGCCACTTAAGAGGCCCTTCCGAGACTCATAAAGTGGAGATAGAGAATATAATGACCCCTAGAACAGGAGTCCGCTATGGACCATGCAGCAGTAACAGGCCATGATGATGAATCCGAGCGCAGAATAGCTCGCCTGGGTCCCAATGTAGGTCAATGTCGATGAATCGGGGAAGATGCGTGGAAGAATGCAGGGGGCTTATAACTACTTGATGTAACTGATGTATTCAGAAGAGACTATCTACGAGAAAGTCGGAAGAAGAAGTGCGGCAGTTGCAGCCTCAGGCATCAGGCACGTGATGGACCCTGACACCTGGACACACACTCCAAGTGCCAAAAGGACACGCACTGTTCATTTGGCGTAAAGCATAACACCGTCGCACTTCTGTGGATGTCGACAACTTACACCCGTGCTCGTAGGGGCAGAGGCAGAAGCTTCCTACTCGGCTCACAATGACCCAGCGCTGCGCCAGATCATCTCCTCCGCACGCCGATCAACGATGTCTAGTCCTCACAAGCATCAGAAAGAGTTCCAATATGCAGAGATACTTCTCATGTACCGGAGGCGAATGCCTGAAAGGGAGGCTCAATAATAAGGATATATGTCCCAATGGGCATCGCAGGCCGTGGCGTACATTCAAGCGAAATCACGAGGTTTCACATCGTCCGCACCTCAGCTTATAATAAGCATGCGCAAGGGGTTTATAAATAAACCATTGGCCGTGCCCTGGCTAGCAAGGGTCTGATGGGAGATATAGGGCTCTACCACCAGAGCAGCTGAACCCGAGACGTACAATATTCCACCAATACCTGCGCGCGCCTCCTACGGTCTACATAATGGAATGCCGATGCCATTCGCGGACCTTGGCCGATGTAGAGCTGCTCATGTAGCTTAGGTACTTTGTGCAAAATATGGCAAGGCTATTGATTTCACTTCTTGCTCTAGCTAGTACAGCATTTGCAGCATTTGGTCTGACCTACACCGACGATACCTACATCCTAGACACTGGTTCCGCCAACACTCTCGTCACAACGATCGACAAAGCCAGCTGCGATGTCACGAGCATCGTCTATCGTGGCACTGAACTCCAGGGCTCTGGGCCTGGCACGCATATTGGCTCAGGTCTGGGAAGCTCAACAGTCACCGCCCAGGTCATAGATGGTATGAAGTTAAGCAGCACATGATTTTGCCTCCTTACTAACTCGGGCCAGACCAATACATCAAGGTCACTTGCGCTACCTCCACTCTTACGCACTATATTGTAGCAGTGAGTGGAGAGAGCAATCTTTACATGGCCACATACATCACAGCCGAGCCAGAAGTGGGTGAGCTGCGCTATATTGCTCGTCTTAGCAGCTCTGTTCTGCCCTCGGAGTATCCCTTTGGCGATGTGTCAACTACTGCTGGCAGCACCGAAACCATCGAGGGCTCAGACGTGTTCGTTGTGAACGGCGAAACGCGAAGCAAGTTTTACAGCTCGCAGCGATTTATCGATGACCACGTACATTGCGTCTATGGCAACGACGTCCATGCATGCTTCGTCAAGCCACAGTACGAGACTGCCTCGGGAGGACCGTTCTTCCGCGACATCAATTCGAACAACGGAGGCAGCGAGTATACTTCGCTTACTTTCTACATGAACTCCGGCCATGTCCAGACAGAAGATCGACGCATGGGCTTGAATGGTCCCTACGCTTTAACTTTCACTCGAAGTGGAATTCCAAAAGTCGCAGACCTCGACTTTTCATTCTTCGGCGACTTGGACATCAACGGCTATGTTCCAGAATCCGGACGTGGCTATGTCTCAGGAATAGCATCGGGAATCCAAGGAGACTTTCAAATCGTACTGCATTGGTATAATGCTGACGCTCAATACTGGGCTTATGCGTCCAGCGCTGGCTCTTTCACCTCGCCTGCTATGAAGCCCGGCACTTATACAATGAAGCTCTACAGGACTGAGCTTGAGGTTGCTTCGCAGAGTGTAAATGTTTCGGCCGGGTCGACCACCACGAGTAATATCGCATCTGCCTTGGAAGAGCCATCAAAAAGAATTTGGACTATTGGAACTTGCGATGGGCAACCAACAGGATTCCGCAACGCAGAAAAACAACTTCGAATGCACCCGTCGGATGCTCGAATGGGGAAATGGGCTCCAGGCACATTTGTAATCGGTACGTCCGCGGATACTGATATGCCGATGGCGCTATTCAAGAGCGTGAACAGCCCCCAAACCATCACGTTCGATTCTGACTCCACTGCCGCTGCAACTCTGCGTATTCGAACGACCTTGGCATTTGCTTCCGGTAGGCCATCGGTCACGATTGGGAGCTTCAGCGATTCCGCAGCTGCGCCGACCAAGATCGATAGTCGCGGTGTCACACGAGGCGCATACAGAGGCTATGGCGAGGCATACGAGTTTAAGATTCCGGAGGGTACGCTGGTGAGTGGCAGCAATACGCTGGAAATTGGTGTCATCTCGGGAAGCTCTGGCGACAAGTTCCTATCGCCGAATTTTGTAAGTGCATACAATTGCACACGCTTTTGGGCGTCGACTAACATGCTTAGATACTCGACTGTATTGAGCTTTACAGATGAGCTTGAAACAATTCGACGCCTTTGTGCCCACACACACATGTGAAACGCACAGAGGCATTTCTGCATCAGGAAATAGACGTAACTATATCCGGAAAGGCCGCGGCCGCCGCGGGTCCGTATAGTCACGCTATACACAACTTCGTTAACGCGCCCGATCTCGCGTTTTCTCTCTCTCTCTTCTACCAGTACCGTAAGCTTTCCTATCCTATCTATACCTATACTATTACTATAGAGCGATATAAGTCTTCCCTCTAGTACTCTAGCTCGCTACGGCTATCTATCTACTATTTCTAAAAGCCTCTTTTCGACTATCTAATTAATATCCTCGCTAGTCGCCTATTATATAGGCGCCTAGTTTATAGGCCTAGTTTTACTATTTTTTTTCTATACTAGTCGACTTATACTAAGGTCTATATTTTTATAAATCCTATTTAAATCTTCGCTACTATATTCTTTTATATCTATATATACTACTACTATAGAGGCTACTAGACAGTCTAGACTAAAAGAAATATACTAGCTACCTAGCTAGTATTTATAGGTAGTACTGTCTATACTAATACCTATAAATATACTATCTACGGCGCTTTTATATAATAGCGTAAAACTACTCGGAATTGCGTTATTCTTATTAGTATAGGAGATAGCCTTTCCTACTACTTTTAAAGCCCTTTCGAAATACCCGTCTCCCTTCGCGAATTAACGATAAGGTATATAGTTATCGAAAAAGAGTATACTATATAGAACTAGCCTCTCGGTATGTTTCTACGTAACGAACGTAACGTAGAATAACGTAACCTTGCCCTTCCCCTTGACGCGCGCTTACGATCCTGCAATACCAACGAAGGGCGCTGTCAAGCGATCTCCTGCAGCTGCTCGACTGCACCACTACTCTTGGACTGCCTGTAAGTACACTGCTGTCTGCGCCGACTATGGACATCAGTCGCAAGAAAGGTCGACGCCTGCAATTCATGTCCGACCTCCATCTCGAGCGCGTCAAGTACGACTACACATTCGATACTGCTCCCAACGCTTCAATCTTGCTTCTGGCAGGGAATATCGACTCGGAAAGAATTCTATCAAAACGTTGTCTTTTCCGTAGAGGAAGGAGGCCAGATCCGCTCGTGCATTGCCAGTTGATCTGAATCCTGGCACGCGACCAAGATTCTCAACCAACCACTCTTTGCTGCACCCAATGGCACAGTCAATATCTTTGCTCTCTCGAGGTCCTCCTACAACGGCTACAGCGTATTCGCCGAAGATTCCGAAGTCAACGCCTAGGGGTGCTAGAGCCTGCTCTATAGCAATGGCAGCATCGCTGAGTTTGCCGAACCTTGGCATCGTTGATGGTAGAAAGGCCAGACAAGTTTTGAATACCGTATGCGAAGAGTGCGATCTGGAGATGGTTGTGTGACAATGTATTGTCTTGCGCACAGTTGCGGCTGCCTGTCTGCCTTAATTATCAAGCTGACATTGCGGCACAGTTCCTAGGAAATCTATTTTCGAGCTTATTAGGAACAGCCTGTTGGCGTCAACCTGATACAGCGCTTACTTTTGATCATAGCCTGCCCTACGAATTACCGCCCGTGGAGGCACATACTGCGCGGTCGCTCCATCACAGCCTGTTTTACGAAACACATCGATCACGCATCAAGACTGTCTCAAATACGCTCACATCAACACACGATCAGCGATTCTCACGCTCGGCGAACATCTCGATCTTCGCCTTCACGACTTCCCTCTCCTTTGCAGCACCACTTTGCCATCGGAATTGGATTTAAAGACACTCTGTCGGCTGAACAGTTACTCCTTCGGCGCTAGCATGACTGTGGTTGGCCTCAAATTGGTTATCACTGCACAAGAGCTCCTACGTACTGCTGGGATTCACTCCGCTGTTACTGGAGATGTGGGCCTTAGCTATCATGGGGTAGACATTGTTACACATGTAAGTAACCAGATCTACTGCCAGGTTGTCAGGTCCTCCACGCTAACGTGCACAGGATATCGAACTGTGCATTTCAGCATCCCAGCGATCTTCCTCGGTGGCCGTGCTGCAGACAAGACCAGACCTCTATGAAGAACTACCAGACCTTTTGAACCCTAGCTTCTACCATCCGTACCAGCACGCTTCAAGATCCTCAATGCGGATGAGACGTTCGAACTCCATCTGGTCGAGGACTCAATGCTTGGACTCCGACTGACGCCAAACTTATTAGAGCGAGGGCTGTGCTTTGCAACTGTGCACCCGCAGCTACAAGATCTATGTGAAGGTACCGAAGCCGTCGAGCTTGCTGCGATCACTTGGCCTTCTCTGGCGGAATTTCTACGTGGATGGCTTCGACTTGCTGAGACGAATAAGCACTCTGAAGTTTCGATGATATATCTCATGCAAGCCGAGAGGCTTATCGATGCCAACGATAAGATTGATGAAGAGTGGTTGGAACTCAATGTGAAGGAGCCTGCATGCTGTAAGCAAGGGAAGAAGCTCCTGAAAGGCAAAGCAAGCCGAACCATGCAAAGTACATGGGACTAGAAAGGTAGCAAAGCTTGAGAGTGTTGAATTACGACGGCCGACTCTGCATCCTTCTCTATACAGATGGAATGGCAAGACATCATTGCCCCAGTGCCAGATTCATCAACACTGAAATCGCAGAGTACATTCACTAGAGACCTTGGGATACTGGATTCCATCAGGTCTCAGAAAGCGACCGTACACTGACGACACAAGAGAATGTGGGGATTAAGACCTCCGATCAAGATCTTTCGCAGATCAGAGAAGCTCTGACTCTGGATCTTGACGTTGAACACCCTGCAGGCTTGCAGTGCGGTTTTCCATCTCATCAGATGCCAAGCCCTAGACCAGAGCAAGCTTGGACTTCTACAGACCGAGATGATCTTATCCGCCTCTGCGACACGGCAGGGCGAGATTGGGAGTCCATTCAAGCTTACTTTCCGTGGTCGACACCGGATGCCATAGGCGAGATTATTATTCGAGGCGTTGTGTAGAGTGAAGCTGTTCCTTTTAGTCTCGAGGCGCATTCTGGGTGTGAAAGAAAGTATCTCCGGCTGTCTACGAGAAGCTCTCAAGCACAAACCAGGATCTCATTCCCAACGTCATCACAAGTCATCAGCAGGTTTCCAGGTGCTACAGATCCTTCAGAAAAGAGCGAGGACATGGATATCTTCGCAGCATAGGTTTAACAGTACTACAGCACCCACCAAACCCTGCTCGCATCAGCTTTACCAACAGCATGGGAATACCATATAGCAAGCAAATCAATGCCGCTTTCGACCAAGGCGAGTAACGCCCAGCGGTCTCTGTCACACACATAAGGCTGATAAGCATCGCAGTAACGCCTCTCGTGGCAGAAGGTTTCGAAGTCCTCCAAACGACACGCAACATCACCTTCCTCCTCGCTGAAATCCAAGTCTTGACTGTTGTCCTTCTTTTCCTAATTCTCATCGCTCTGGCTATGCTGCTCGTGACGTGTAATCCTGATTTGGATCGCGAAAGACAAGCGCTAGTCACGCCTGTAATGAGATGGTCGGCAAGCTGGATTATGAGCAGTGAAGGTAAAAGACGTTTTGGGGTTGTGGGTTTTCTGGCCGTTATTGCTAGTGCTGGTGTCGTTTATCTACATTATTGGGCTTATTTCGCTCAAACGAAGAGTGAAGGTGAGGTGGTGGTGGAAGAGCAGGGCGGGGATTCTGAGGGGAAGGATGTGGAGAATGGGAAAAATGAGAAGCAGTGATGGAATGGTTGTACGAGCGCATTCGCTACTTTACATGTACCGCGAGGTGGACTTCGAGATGAACACACACATTGCCAATCAATTCGAAGCAGCCATGGTCTTGGCTCTCGAACGACCCAGCACCAGAAGCTGGTCACGCAAGACAACACCTTCTACCAGTGCCTAGGCGCCCACTGCGACAGGACTGGACAGCGCCGAAATTGCAGCTCAGACCCTCCGCGGCTCTCCAGATGAATAAGGTGCCTCATCATACGAGACACACTATGAATCGTATCTTCGATCAACTGTAACTACCAACAAGTCCCTGGAAGTGCTTGCACAGGTTGTACTGGCCTAAACACATCTTCCTTCGGAACTCAAATTGACCAAATGGAATAATACCTGGGACACAGCCGAAGACAGCTATAGCGATCTAGTCAAAGGATACCTTATGGATTCGTAGGCTTGTCGAAGAACTTGGAGAATAGGATTGCGGATATTGAGAGTGTTCTTGCGATATAAAATGAAGAAAGGAGGAACCGAATGAGACGGCTTATAAATGTCATGTAGGTACTCGATATTGAGTAGTACTATCTATTGACATTTCACGCAAAGCAACATCTCCTTCAACTTCATCATCTCCAACACCAAAGGCGACTTCTGCACAAAAGCTTATTCTCCGGCTGCATCGGCAAATCGGGAAGGTGGACACTTGCCAATCGGAAATGCCGACAATAGCTGGGCCGACAAACCAGAAAATGGACAATGTCAGAACGGCACTCAGCAGAGTCCTATAGCACTTTCGGAATCTCAGCTCTCTCGATTTTCCCACGGTCCAAGCTTCAACTATTCTGGCTCCTGGACAGGCAAATTGAGCAACAGTGGTTATGGCCTGTTGTTCGAGATGGACATTTCCCGAAGGCGAATATACAAAGCTGCCGAGCCTCTTGTTCAATGAAGAGATAGTATACCTGCAGAGCTGGCATACACACGCTCCTGCCGAGCACATTGTTGCTGGAGATCGGAGTATTGCTGAGCTCCACTTCGTTCATGTCGACGCCAAAGGAAACGCGAAAGCCGTAGTAGGGTTCAGACTTGATCCAAGCTACACCAGGAACGATGCACATAGCAACTTCTCTGAACAGCTAGGAAACATTTCCAAGTCCTGATGACGGGGCCCGTGAGATACAGGTTCAGAATTTTCAACCCGACCTGGCCTTGGTGGAAGTTTCAGATTTCCGAACATTCTGGACATATGGAGGAAGCTTAACAACACCGCCATGCTCAGAGGGCTTGAGATGGTTCTTCGCAGGAGATACGCTTGTGATTGGTGACGAACAACTGCGGTAGCTCCTGGCGGTGAGCCACTTCTCTGCTCGTCCAACCCAGCACATCTGGCTGCACAACGTCGGCAAATAGTTTCGGATCATTAGCCAGCTGATTATCAGTCCGCTGCAGATTGCGGAGAGCCAGGCGAGGTATGAACTAGTCCTGAAGCAGTCCACATAATGTGTATGTATCCAAGCTGTATGATGAGATAGATCTCCTTCGTATGCAACAAGGTCAAGATTTTCCTTTGATCCGTTTCTTGTGGGCAAAGTACTGCGCTTGCCATGCGCGAGCAGACTTCTCTGGGAAGCGTTCTGCAATTTGCTTCCATGTAAGTTTGGATTTCTCACGTAGATTGACCACTTCTTCCAGAGTTGATTGGAAGTAGCGCAACTTTCCGTTTGGAACCAGGTGACCTCTGGATATGAGCATCTCCCGTAAGCGAATTCGTGTGCGCACGGGATGTCTGTTCAGCTCACGAGCTATACTTGGCGCTGTTTGACCTTGCTCGTAGAGTGCCAGCAACTTTGACTCTTCGTTCGACGTCCAGCCATAATGTTTGCGTTGCTTACGTATGCCCTTGGGGGGGTCTTCTTTTGGCGTGTGTTGACGTAAGCGGCTACTAGCAGCGAGGATGTTCTGGACTTTGTCGATCTCGATCTCGAGATTATGTGCTATAGACTCGTATTTGTATCCTCTGGCTTTCATGGCCAATACAAGTGCTTCGAGCTCAGCAGTCCTTCCCGGCCTTGTGCGTCGTTGACCCCAACGAAGTCTGTTCCGAACGTACGTACCCGAGCGACCAATCTTTTGACAGACTTCAGCAATGCTTAAGCCGTCATCGAAAATGCTACGCTGTATGGAATGCACCTCAGCCTGCTCGGCTGCTGTCAATCCTTTGCCTCGCTTCCGAAGATTGGGGTAATACTGAGACAGAGTTTGGATTCTCTGCGAGATACTCTGCTTTGAGCGGTCAAGCTCCTCAGCAATGCTTGAAGTTGAGGATCCTTCGGTTTTCCGCAGGATTATAATGGTATCTTCATCCTGAGAGTATCGCTGCTTTTCATTCTTTGCCGGGCTGTAATCCTGGCTTTGAGCTGCTCCTTGCCGGACTTGAGGTGTTGCTATCGACTCAGAGGATGAACGCTGGAATGTAGAATTTGCGGAACATTGTGTTGTCCAGAATCGCTTGATGGCATTCGTACTGAATCTCCCTCTATCGCGTGCGGGATTGAGTGAGAGACGACCACATCGCGCTATCATGGCTGGCACTACGCAGAAGCAAGTGCCCTTGTATTCATTGAATCTTGTGCAAGCATGAGAGGGCGTCCGGAGGCACCCTCGATAGCGATAGGGTGAGCTTTGATGAATGATTTTGAAGGTTGTGCAAGTCGAAGAGCGCGTCCGAGCCCCGCAAAGCTTCCTATCTCCTGCTTAGACTAACAGCTGCCAAAGAAGGCTAGTGCGGTGATCTAAGCAGTGGCTTGTGCTATACGCGTAACAAGCGCAGACTATACAGTACTTTTCATTTCTAGTCTAATTTGTTTCTGTTACAATCTAGTACACATTGCAATCTAGTTTATATATAGAAAAATAAAAGACTATCTAACTTATCTATTACTATAGAACTAGAATCTATAAAGCAAAACGTAAAACTAACTATTTTATACAACTTTATAAATATATAAACTAGAAGTCTTCCCTACCTACTAAATACTCTCGCCTACTATATAGTAGTATATAGTTTTACTATATATATCTAATATAGTCGTATTTACCTTATAATAGTTAGATTATAGAACTTATTAGTATATATAGAAGCGCTT
>NW_006921533.1:6696499-6752775 GCF_000340215.1 Pseudocercospora fijiensis CIRAD86
GGGGGTTCTTTACCTTCTTAACAACCTCCTATAGGTTAGTATTTAGCTATCTAGCGGCCTATTTGTTTGCCTTTTTTATCTCCTTCCTATAGGCTTCCTTAGTAAGCCTCACCTTCTTTTCTTTAGCCTCTACTTGTCGCTATACAGCTTTTAGCTGTTTAATGCTAGGTATATATTACTTCTTAGGTGTCTTCTATACTTTCTCGTCTTATTTACGAGCCGCCTACTCCTCCTTCTACTATTCCTTCTCTTACTATATTTCCTTAGCTCTTAGCAGCTTAGAAGGGCTATAGAATATAGAAGTAGAGCCTTCTTCTACCCCTACTTATCTAAACAACTTCTTGCCTTGTTTATAGCGCTTTTATTTGTTATATAGGGCCTATCTAAGGCTATTAACTTAAGTAAGAAGTAACAAATTGCTACTAGCTACTAGGATCCTAACTTTACTGCGTAGGCTAAGGACCTCACTAGTGTCCTTATACTTTACCTTCTTACGGACTAACGTACTTGTCTTCCGCTAGTCTTATATTTGTAGTAGTATAGCAAGCAAGCTACTCGTAGAAGGCCTAGAACCTATAGAAGGCCCTAATAGTAGGTTTAAATAGTCGCTATATAGCTTTAGCAATAGTAGCTTAGATAGGACTACTTCCGGATTAAACAGACAGATACTAGTCTTCTTAAAAGTTAAAAGCAGACTTTATACTATAAGGTATTAGTACTAGTATCTAGGCTTACTACTAACTAGAAGGGTATAAATAAGGCCCTCTTTATGATACCTTATATTACTTATAACCTATATAGATAGGCGTTTAGAGCAGTTAGGTACTACGAGACAGGACTCTATAGGAGGTACGGATATAGCTATATCTAGTAGTTACAGCTAGTAAGATCGATAAGGCGGATATACGCCTACTAATATCTTCCTTCTAAGAGCCTAGTAAATAAACTTTATAGTTAAATAAAAGCCGTGTCTATTAGCTATAGGTAGCCTCTAATTACAACTATTACAAGCCTTCTTCCCTATAAAACGGTCGTATACTTTAGTTAACTATTTAAAGCCGAGTTTGTCTAGAGTCTAGCCTATTAGAGAGGTTAGTATAAAGAAGGCTATATACTTGTCTAGGTCTATATCTTCTACCCAGGTACCCTGAAGATTAGTAAATTACTAGGTTAGGTCTTATAGACTAGTATAGACGGAAGGCTCGTAAGATTAGCGGAAATAGCTATAGTATAGATTGTCTACTAACCCTAGTTACAGAGCCTAAGCCCTTCTTTTAGCCCAGTATCGTGCTTATTAATAGCCGCTTGTAACTTCTCGAAGTACTAAGCATAGGAGAGACAGCTATACGCCTTCTTACGAGCCTTATCTAAGTTACTAGTATATACTAAATCTAGGCATTTCCTCTACTATTATCTAAAGCGAGTAGGCTAGTTCTTTCTAGATATATTGCTATAGACTTTATAGGCGAAGTTATATATTATTATAGCAGTTAGAGGGAGGACTAATTTAGTGAGAATATTAATAATTTAATATAATCGTAGAGGGTTTGTTCTTATTATAGTATTAGTAATTTAAATTGCTATTCTTTATACTACTACTACTTAGTTCTAGCTTTGCTATTCTATAGCTTGCTTAACTTCGAACGCTTAACGGAATACTTTCTTATAGTAGTAGAAATATTTAGCTTCTTCTACTCTTTTAAATTAGCTATTATACGCCTATATTACTAGTCTATATCTATAGTTATAGTTATTAGAAGATAGAAGGTCGAATTTCGAGACTTTTAAATTAAGGTATGCGATAAGTAGGGCTATACGGCAGGTAGGGAGGACTTCTATTAGTTAATAGAATTATAAAAGTATAGAATATATTTTCTATAAATTAAAAAATATCTACAATTTAAATTTTACAGTTTCTAAAAAGCAAGTAGTTAGAATATATTTCGAAAGCTCTTTATATTTAGATCTTTAAAAATAAAGATATACATTACTAAATCTTAGTTCTAAATAAAAAATTCTATAGTCGGAAAGGAGGAACTTAATAGATTCTAATCTTCCGCTTCATACTGTATAATGTCTATTGCCAACATTACAAAACACCTTCCGAGTAGCTTCTTAGGAGTGCAAAATACACCTAGGTAGACGGCATCGTAGAAATGCGCATTCGGCAGGTATCCGAAGTCGTAGGTTGCAATCTATAAGGCGAGGCTATAAGGAACGCTCTAAGC
Organism: Pseudocercospora fijiensis CIRAD86; assembly: GCF_000340215.1. Lineage (NCBI taxonomy): Eukaryota > Fungi > Ascomycota > Dothideomycetes > Mycosphaerellales > Mycosphaerellaceae > Pseudocercospora > Pseudocercospora fijiensis. The sequence goes on from NW_006921533.1 coordinate 6,698,728, forward strand.
TTCGGACGCCTAGCGAAAGCATACCGACATACTAGTAGTATAGTTACTGCAGCACAGCTGCTATACCGCTGTCAAACTTGATGTAACTAATATATTAGAAGAAGGACTAATCTATCTAGAAGTCCGAAGATAAAGTGTAGCAGTTGCAGCCTTAGGCATTAGGCACGTAATAGACCCTAATACCTAGACATACACTCTAAGTTACCCCCTTAGCACGTGCATATCGCTATAGAATGAAACAAACCTATTAGCCATTTAGTTGGCAAAGCAAACAGGAGGGTATTAGGTAATTAAACAAAACTGGTTAACAAACTAGACTATTCTTATATCTATACAAAGCAAACAAGGGCCTTTTAGTACTCAATAGCTGGCTTTGCAGCATTCTTAATAGCGGCCTTGCAATCTACTAGGTTTAGTTGTTCAATAAAGCGGCCGTGCTTAACCTTGTTAAGCGGCTTAGTAAAGCTATCGGCTATCTGATTATATATACTAACCTATTAGACGATAATAGCACTATTAGCAATCTTTTCTCGAATGTAGTAGATACGAGCATCTATATGCTTTGTGCGGCTATTAATGCTAGTCGACTTAGTAATAGCAATAGCGGACTAATTGTCCTCGTAGAGCGTAACTAGAAGAATATAGCCCTTATAGCCAATTTCCTTTAATAAACGAGCTAAGGCAACCGCTTCCTTAGCCCCTATAGTAAGTCGGACACACTTAGCTTCTATTAACGATAGTATAACAAGCGTCTAGCGGCCGGACTTACACAACAGAGGTCCGCCTGCAATAGTAAAGTAGAAGCCGCCTATAGAGCGGCGGGTAACTAGATCGTTAGCCTACAAGGCGTTATAGTAACTAGCAAAGTTTAGCTTATCGTTCTATGTGCCCTAGAAGCGTATGCTACGGCTTAGAGTACTAACTAGGTACTTAATTAGCTAAAGAAGCGCGGTACAGTATTCCTCGGTCGGGTTAGAGATGAATCGTAACAATAGGCCTATAGTATAGTAAGCATTAGGTCGTGTAATTACAGCTAGCTACAGCGCCTTACTAATACCTTCTTAATACCAAGTCTTAAAGGCAGCGCTAGCAGTGTAGCCCTTAGGTGCACGCCAAATCGACGTCTTAACGTATCGAGGTACTATTAGTATAGCAGGAGCTACTCGGCCCTATATGCTATGCTTCTTACTAGGCCTGTTTAAATAGGCATCTTAAACGACGTAAATAGTACGCTAATCGCGGTTACGAATAATCCGCATACCTAGATAGTAGTATAGGTCGCCTAGCTCTTGCATACTGAAACGGTCCTTTAGTAACTAAGCTACTGCCTCTAGTGCTAATAGAGTATAGGCGATAATAATTATGTCGTCGATATAGATAACAATAATAGAGCCGCTAACAACGTGTTTAAACACACACATATTAGCTATTATTAGCACAAAGTCTAGGCTCTTTAGGTACTTTCGAAGCTCTTCGTACTACAGCATTAGCGACTGTTTTAGACTATATAGTGCCTTTAGCAATAGGCAAACTATGCCCTTTCTACTACGGTCCTTAAAACCGTGTAGCTGTTCGACGTAGATCTTATACTTATTACCGATAAGCGCATTAAGGAAGGCCGTTAGAATATCGTACTACTTAGCCTCTAGGTCGTAATAAGCGATTAGCGCAAACAGCGCTCGCAGCGTAGACGGCTTAGCTATAGCCGTATAGGTCTTATTATAGTCCTGTCCTTTAACCTATATAAAACTACGGACGACCTATCGAGCCTTAAACCGGCTTACCTTACTATTAGCGTTACGCTTAATAGTGAATACCTATCGGCTACGGACAACCTTGCGACCTTCTAGCACCTCTAACCGAGATATATAGACCTATATATAGTTGTCGATTAGTAACTTATATTTAGCCTTATAGGCCTCCTTCTATTGTAGCTAGTATAGCGACTAAGTCGCCTCCTTGTAGCTCTTCGGAATAGGAATAGTGTCCTTAGGCTTATTAGGCTATTTAGCAATGTAGCAGGAAGCTATAAAGCCCTTTATATAGGCTATTAGCATATTAGCTATTATACGTCGAGTCGACCGCTTAACACTATAATTAGCTAGATAGCTATATAACAGTTTACGAGCTAACTTGTTACTGCGGGTTGCACAGGTAGAACGAGCGCCTATCGTATTAGGTCGCTTAAACTCTAGCAACTAGCTAGGCTTACCCTTCTTCGTATTTAGATTAAAGGGCGGAGCTTAATCTTCCTTAGCTAATTAGAAGCTATCTTTATTACTTAAAGCTAGTAGTTGAACGTCTAGAAGGTCGTTATCGATTAGCAACGGATTAGCGACCTTATTAGCTATTTCCTATACAAGTCCTTATATAGGCTGTTCTTCTTGCTAAGCTAGAAGCCGCTAGACTATACTAGTAGCCTCGGCAGGCGACGGAGCCTCGTTGCTTATAGAATTAAACAAAGCCGGCATAATAGACTTAAGGGTGACAAACTCGTTCTTAGATAAGTCGTTAGTGTTAGTATATAGCTTTATACTATCCGGAAGCAGGAGGTTAAGGTCACCCCCTAACTTAATAAAATAGACGTCCTTAGAAGCGATAACCTTGTACTAATTAGGCAGGTAAATTATATATTTTCCGGAGTCTACAGAACCCTTAGCGTAGCTAACTAGCTTACTAACTAGGCCTCTACTATCTATCTTCTTTCTACGAGCAACACTGTAATCGTAGGCAATTGACGTATAGCTATACGCTCGAAGGTGCTAAAGACGCGGCTGTGTTTGTAACTAATTAAGCTCCTTAGCGACAATAGTATATAGGCTTCCTCCGTTAGCGGTTAGCGTAATATTAAGGACCTGTATAGCGGAGGCAACAGCATATAGCTATAGGAACTTAGGAAGGTTAGCCTATAGTATTATCTTTCTCGCAGTCGTATATACGATGTAATTGCTAACCTTAGCAAGGCCATTCTAAGTTAAAGCATAAGGTGTAGTAACTTATAGTATAATGCCCTCGTCTCGAGCCTAATTTAATAGCTAATTTCCGCCGTATTTTCCGCCTCTTTCGAGGCGGTAGATTGGGATTAAGTAACTAGTCTGTATACGGATATGTATACGATAGTCCTTAATAGCTACTATAGCCCCTAACTTGAGCGTACTAGCATGTTGGTATCGATAGCCTAACTTAGCGCATATAAACAGTGTGAAATAGCGCTCCTGCAATAGACTAGGGTTAGTAATAGTAACTATATCTATACAGATAATGTAATAGATCGTAGATAGTCGTACGCGTAGCAGCCGATTGTATTCCTTGTGTAACATAGCTATACGATAGGCAATGCAGTTGCGGAAGTCCTTCTTAGCACTAGTAATAACAATTTAACCCTTAGATTCTATTCTTAGTAGCTTGCGGTAATAAATATGGCTATATCGCAGATGCCATTTATCTATAGTGCCTATAGGCACCCCCTTCTTTAACAAAAGGGCAACTACCTTACTATCTAGACTAGAGGTTGGTATATAGAGGTAGGGGAGACTATTCTTACGGTATGTCTAAGCGACAGTAACCTCATTGCCCTCTACTATCGTAAACAGCACACGCTTATTATTACGGTAGAAATAGCCCTTATCGGCAAGCTTCTTAGTAGATAGGAGGTTAGCTGCTAGACCTAGAATATATAGTATATTAGACAGCTTTATGCCGCTTATACTACGCTTATTAACAACCTTAGTCTAAGCTATACTAACTATCGTAGCGTGCTTCGTGTTGCTACTAAACCGGATAGGAATGTAACAGCCTTCGTATTTAATAAGCAATAAAGGATCGTTAACTATATGTATACTAGTACCTAAGTCGACAACCTAATTAGTAGTACGAGTGCTAGCAGTAAGAGCCGTAGAAACTAGGTCGCTTACAGTAACCGTAGCTATAAAGGCGTAATTGTAGCTTAGGTCTAATAACACCCCTAGAGTAGCATTAGCCGTATATAGCCCCTAAGCACTATTTTGACTACCCTAACTAGACGGCTGCTATTGCTACTAAGCAGTTAACGCCTGTTATTGCTTCTTCTTAGCCTTCTACTTCTTACGACGAAGACGGTCTTCCTCCTTTAGATAAGAATACTTAGTATAGCAGCGGTCGGAAGGGTGTAACCCCTAATAATAGGCGCACTTCTTACGGTTAGACTAATAACTATTCTGATTCTAGTTGCTTCTACCGCGGCCTCGACTATTGTTATTGTTTCCGCGGCTACTACGACCGCTACGGTTCGAGTTACCTCGACCGTTGCTATTGCTACCTTATAGTTGTTAGCGCTAGAGACTAAAGAAGCTATTATATTAGGCCTAGTTTAATTAAGCTATATTCTTATTAAGTAACGCGCTAATAATGTTGTTAAGCGTATTATCGTTAATAGTGTATTCGGAGGCGCGTATCTGCTCTCGGCGCATCTATACGAAAGCCTCGTAGAATAGAGAGATCTATATAATAAACATATAGATAGCCTAGTATTAGCTAATAGCTAATTTCGCCGTAATAAAAGTCTAGCTTTCCGATCTTAAGAGAATCGTTTCCGGCATAGGTTCCGAGTACATTGCTAGTACTAGAGGTAGTACGTCGAGTACTGTCTATTTCGCTAGGGGCGGGAGTTCCCCTTCCGACTTGTAATAAGGCACTTATCCTAAGCGAGACTAAGTGTTACGGTTACTCGCGACAGATCGTTAAGTAACTTCTTATTACGTGCAAGCCGAGGCTTCTTTAGAGAGGCTAATATAAGCGGGAGGTAGAGATAGAATAATTAGTATAAAGGTAATTCTAATTAGTAAGTAGGTAATATAAGTTAAACGCCTCGAGCTATAAGGGCATTCCGGCGTTCCTAAATATAAAGGAGATATCTTGTCTGTAGTCGTAAGCGACGTAAGCGACGCTATCGCTCTCGACCGCTTCTATCGCTCCTAGTAAGATAGAGCGATAGCTTAGCCTACTAGTCTTAGCGTCGCTCTAAGATTATATAAGGACTCTAACTAATTAGATCCGTAACACTATCCCCCTCCTTAAGCGGAATAGTCCCTTATTCCGGGACTTTCTAATTCCAACTTCTTTATTATACTAAAGTTATCTAAAGATTTGTCTTCTCGCTAGCGTATTAGAAGACAACTTAATATTAGGCTTTAGGCGGGTCCCCTAGATATAGCGCTATACCTATATGCCTTTAAGGGCACTCTTAGCGGTATAAGACTATAATAGATAATTCTCCTTATTCTTTAGCTTAGGGATGTTGCTTATATAAGCGTTAGAGGTTGTAGAGGGAGCTATTACGGACAGCGACGGCGATAATGTTAATATAGAAAGAGACTATAGACTTGTCTTAAGAGGCGGCCGATAGGCGCGCCTATATTCTAGTATAGCGGATAGCTAATACTAATATAGCGGATAGCTAATACTAATAACTCGAGTCGGACTAGTACCTACTAGAACCCTCGAGGGCGGCGGCGACGATAATAGTATCGGCGTAATTTTTAGTAACGAGCGCTAGCTACGTAGCTATCGGAGTAACTATTAGAATATATAGTAAACGTATTATATACGTTAGAAACGTAGGGGGCTTATAACCACTTAATGTAACTAATATATTGGAAGAAGGACTAATCTATCTAGAAGTCCGAAGATGAAGTGCAGCAGTTGCAGCCTCAGGCATCAGGCACGTAATAGACCCTGACACCTGGACACACACTCCAAGTGTCAACTCGAAGAACTTCCACGGGAATTCAGCCTTCTCTTCAAGCCAAGTTTCAAGTCCATGCTGCGATGCCTGCCGGCTTGCCAACCACCGCGTTCGAGGCGGCTCGACATGATATCTGATCATCAATCCTGAGCGCCGCAGTAGTCCACACATTAAACCGCCTCGTTCTCTCTTGACCTTTTTGGCCAACGCGACTCAGCGGCTCGTTCCCTACTGCTCGAAGTGTGCTTAGACGCCGCCTCACAAGCCAATGATCGCTACACTTGCCGCAAGACAACGACAAATATCACAAATACCCGCTTGCGCATACCATACCAGCTGAACGGGCATCCGGAGCTGCGTGCTGGGCGCTGGTCCTTCCTGTTCATATGAACAAATTCCAGCAGCTATTTACTTTCGATTTGCAATTCTCACTTATACACCCCTCAGCCATGTGGCCAATCATCAACTGTCCATTACGGCGAGGACAGCCTCCACCAATGACGAGAACTGCTTACCACGCTGATCATAACCGCATCGGACGTTACGTTCAAGACGCTTCAGTATTCTAATGTGTGTACCACGAGCACAACGCGGCATCTGAGTACATGCATTGAGTTTGAGTTCTGGCGATGATAGCATCGTGCTTCCAGAACGAGGCCAAAAAGCAAGTCCGTCCAGTATTTTAATGGTCTGCTGGCCGCTCTCGTAGAAATTTGTGTTGTTATGATTTCTAGACGTATAGATTCCATTTGCTAGAAACAACGGCTGCAAACATGCCTCTTCCGGAGAATCAAGAGCTGAATGCAGTGGCCGACGATCTCGTAGCCACGATCCGCGAAGCATTTGGAACTCCAAAGCACACTCGACCAGTCCACGCCCGCGGTCAGCTCACAAAAGGCACATTCGTCCCATCACCAGGCGCGAAATACCTCTCCAAAGCTCCCATCTTCGAGAAGCCATCTACAGACCTCCTCGCGCGCTTCAGCTGTGACACTGGATTCTCCGATATTGCCGATACCCACAAAGATTCGAATCCCAGAGGTCTTGCCATTAGATTTCTCTTATCTGAAGATGGACACACACACTTCGATCTGATCACCAACACTGCCATTGGATTTGCCGTCGACCGTGGCGAAGGTTTCCTTGCCATGTTTAAGCACGCGCTGGGTAAGATCACTGAGGAGCAGCTGCATAAAGACTGGCCCTTTGTTGCTTGGTATCAGCGAAATAGGAAGCCACTTTGGCCAATGTCGTTCGCTTCGGAGCAGTGGCATGGAATTCATGCTTTCTCGCTTGATGGCCATGATGGAAAGAGGACATTTTTCCGTACGCGCTTGGTAAGTCTGTCGGAGGAAGTGCTTGAGAATTTCGCGTTTCTGACACTCATCCTAGGTGCCACCACAAGGCGTAATGAAAATGGGCGAAGAAGAGACCAAGGAGAAGAAAGGCACATATCTATTCGACAACCTCGAAGAGCGCCTCACCGCGAACCCACCAAAACCAATCGTTTACAACTGGATGGCACAAATCGCCGACCCAGCCGTTGACAACCTCAACGACTCGAGCAGCGAATGGCCGGAAGATAGGGAATTCGTTCATCTCGGAACTTTTACGTTCGACAGACTTTGGACCATGAATGAGGGTGAGGTCCCAGGCCGTGACCAGCAGAGAATCATTTTCGACCCTAAGCCGAGATACATGGAAGGTATTGGTATCAGCGATGACCCGATTATTGAGATGAGGACTTCTGTGTACCTTAAGAGTGGGCTGATCAGGAGAGAGGCGAATGGTGTTGCTGGGAGAGATACTCCTGGCCACTGCGTCGGTCGGTAGGCATTCTAGAAGTTCATGTACAGAGAGTTACGAATAGCAAGCCAGCAAGCTTTTAAAGCTTTTCTAACCAATTGCTTGACTCCAAGCTTGCATTGCTTACTGGAAATGGTGGTCAGCAGCGGCGGGATATGGGTCATCGTGGGAGGAATATTGGTTATGACGGTAAATAATACGGCTGAGTAAACTATTTCTGGTGGGCATTATATCCGAGTTTTGCTTGAGGTGTGATGAGATGCACGCGCCGATTCAATCGAGGTGCTTCTGCTTGATATCGCCAGACCGGATGTGCAAGACAAATTTCAATTGAATTCTGCTGTAGCCTCTCGCCCTTCTCGACCATCTCCGAGCATGTTGAGATCAGGTGAGCTCCCATCTCCTGCTTGCCGACCGTCGCTGAGCACATATTGCGCCGCGCACCAGATGATAGCATCTTGAGGACTAACGTGTAGCGTTTGAGCTGGTTCAGAGCGATTCTCGGCAGGTACTGCCGCCCTCCTATACACCGGCTATAGAATGATGCGTGATCGCTTCCCCAAGCAGCAGTGTGGCGCATACATTGTACCGAGATGGAAGGATCATTCTTGTTATAGCTGATTCAACCATCGATATAGTTGTACAACCAGTCAACGTAATTCCGAAACGCACTCGGATCTGCAGTCGGGAGCTTGACCGTTTTCTCCTGATTTTCCTTCCAGGTATTCGAGCAAGCCGCCTTGAAGAACGCAGAACTGGCGCAGATGACGTCCTCATGGATGAAGAAGACGTCTTCCTTCGGGCCAACGAGAACCTTGAGCGGACTGGACAAAGAGATCTGGGATAGGTTATCATAGCTCAAATCACGATAGGCCTCAGGGTGGCTCACTTGATGCGCTTTGCGGGAGTGGAGGGAGCGTCATCAGCATTGTGCTTGCGCTTCTTCGTAGACTGCTTTGCTGGCGCCATGGTTGGTCTTGTTGTAGGCTGTCCGAATATCGTGGTCAATGTTCAGGTGAATGTGTGCGCAAAGCAGAAGAACAGCTAGCTGTCGTTGCAACTTGAATCTGAAAGTGACGGCCACTTAAAGTTTCTGTGCTGTCACATGCAAAACCCTCACTTCGGCCTCGATTATGCATCACTTCCTCACATTTTGCTCTACAGTCTTTTGGCGTGGTAACGGGCAATCTGCGGCAATGAAGAAGAGGCTGGGTCTCAACAACTCCACGAAGAAGTTATATCGTGAGCAGCAATGTGCGCGCTTTGCCATCTGCGCTCGTACTGTACTGCATAGCGGCATTGTCCATGGCGCCTACTTCCGCGAATGCTGGCCTAACTCTTGTGACGGCCATGGGGGCCTCGCAGACGTCGTCCTTCTCTTGTCGACAGCCGAAGGACACGCGGGGTCCAAAAGCGCTGCTACAGCAGTCAGATGCCGGCGATTGAGCCAGCCCGAATGCCATACTGCGTGTTTTGTTCGATGGTGCGTCGGTGATCGAGGCGCTGCGTAGAACTAGTGGAGGAGTCGATCAAAACAACAAGAGGCGAGGCAAGTGGTGGAACGGCAATCGGCGGACGCTACGGAAGGCTATACACAGATGGTGGACATAAGTCATATCTATCGTGGAGGAGACGCCATGGTCCATCTGCATACACCATGTCTTCCATCTCACACTGTGCTGGGAGTCCTCTTGCGCCAATCGAGGCCCAGTCACGACTCCGCCATGAGTAGCTCTAACTGCCGACATTCACCTCAGCAACCACGACCCGCAACGACTTTGACATCTCGAAGGTGGAGCACCAAAGAGGAGGAACAACAATGAATAAGAGATCACGAAGATGGGAGACCATCTAAGACCATAAGTTCTAGCCCGAGGACTTCATCATCGATCCATATCGCCCTCCCTTCGGTCACCACAGGGCTTCGCACCGCTTCAGCCTCATCTGCTGCGATATTCGCGTCTCGAAACCTAGATCGCGGCTCATACTGTGCCAGAAGAGGCTGGATACTCACCACCTTGATTTAAAAGATGAGTTTGAACTGTGGTTGGTTGGCGCTTCACAGGAATGCCTTGCCGAATGCTTGATACTCCCACCCCTTCTCCGAAGCGTGCGATGTGTAGAGGCAGAAAGAGATCTCGGCATCGATGCTCTACCCATTTACGCTTCACTACACCACGGACTAGACTCCTTTAATGCAGTTGCCTTGTTGACGTGCCAAGAAATCCTGCCACAGAACAGCACACTGCCACCGAACTTTATGCAAGGCTTCTAGGCTGCGATACTGGAGGTCGTGCCTGAGGGCGCTTTAGGCTTTGCTCAGGTATGGATCAAGTATACAGGGTGAGGTGGTCGTTAAGGTCATTTGAGTGTTATGTTCATTCGTTGCTCCTTTGACAGGCTGAAGAATATACAGGCCGATGGAGAGATTGCTGAGACAGGCTCGATTCGTCGACAGCTCGGCGAAGATGACATGACTCCAAATGCAGAAGCATAGCATGGAAGTTCTCGAGGGACTTGCATCGTTCTTTCTGGGGCGTGTTGTATTAACAATCTACAACGAGCCTAGGATCATGACCGGATTAATGACTTTGTGCCAATAGCTGCTGCTCCCTTTTTGGACGCCACGCGATCTTTGTCTAAGGACGCATTTTTTGTGGCAACAGCAAACTTACAGCAAGCTTGCGAAGCTTATACTGTCAAGTAAGCACATCCAAATCTGACTGAGGCTATGGCAGACAGTACGGACAGCAATATCGCTCGCGGGCGCTTCCGAGACTTGGAGCTTGAGGCGTGGAAATTCACGAAGCCAGAGGGGGTCAATGGCAAATACAAGCAGGAGAAGAGTAAGATGATGAATACATAAGATGAGACTTTGACTGATCATGGCGAATAGCTGTGCAGAATGCAGCTGCCAAAAATTGGAACAAAGTCGTTGATCAACCTCAGCTGGCCGCGGCCCTCGAAACCTGGAATGCGCAAAGGGCGATACTTTCGCCGCTTATCGAAACCGATCCCGATGAGACTTTCGAAGATTCTCATGCGCGAGAGACTAATGCCAGTTTAGCACGACAGGCATATAGACCGGTTCTAACAAGTCTCATCGATGCTCGTAACGCCGAAGATGCCGGCGCTAAGGAAAGAACAGTGAAGTATCTCGATCATCTGCGGGACGAGAACGAGCGCGCTTTGGGAGAGGAAAGACCCGAATACTTCTCGGAAGTGCAGGACTGCAAAGCGCGGGTTGCCCATTGCAATGGTCTTCTACCAGAGGAATTGCCAGATACCACCGTAGAAGAAGATGTTCAACGATACGCAAACAGTTGTATAGCCGCATTGTCAGCCAGAGACGAGTTAGATACGATGCTTGAAGAAGCTGTGGACATCATTGCGGAGAGGCCCGAAGAGAACAGCGACGAAGCTATGCAATATCTTGAGGGTCTGCGGAGTTCAAATGAAGAGGCGCAGGAAAAGATTGAGGGAAATATAAGCAAGATCCTCAAGCAAATCGATGGCCGACTGTCGAGCCAGCGCGCAAAGCAACCTTCTCAGGGGGAGAAGGGCGCCGCAGCCCTGGCAGAAGAATATGTCTCTTACCTCAAAGATCTGGCGCGACTGCTCAGGCTTCATCAAATCCAGCTGAAATGTACCATTCGAATGTTTGAAGAGAAAGCAAGGGATCAACCCAGCAAACGAAAGCTCGATGGTTTCATAGACACTTGGACCAGAGTTGAGAAGGAGCTGGGTACGGTTCAGAGAGACATCGAGGCACGCGAGACACTCAGTGCGCATGATAGAGTCTACGGAAAGACCGAGGCGGAGGAACGTGAAAAGGAGACTGTGAGGACGCGAATTGGGGCTCTGAGACATGGCTGGGTAGCTGTTGGCAAGACAACCGCTGAAGGTTCACAAGGATTGGTGCAAATCTGGGTCAAGCAGAATGCCCAAGGGTTGATCGTCGATGTAAGTCCGAGTGAGATAGAGATATCGGCTGAGAATGCTAACAGGGCCAGCGTATTGTGATCAAAGACACCGTCACTGGCTTCCCCGCCGCGAACGGTTGGGACGATGACTACAAAAAGCCTCTCGAGGTCCAATGCATGCATCGTCTCAAAGACTGCGCGGCCAGTGAGAGCGTTGTACAAATCCACAATTGGCGGAAGGATCCAGATAGGAAGTACCCGGATGGCGACAAGAAGCACTTCAATGCGTTCAGAGTTTACCTGGAGTATTGTGGCCACAGTGACCTTGATAGTGTTCTACGAAAGTACGGCTACAGAGATGATTATGCTGATGGAGAACCAAGACGTAGCTGGATTCCCAAGCCTTTCGTTTGGGCTACTTTGGAGTCATTGGCAAAAGTTGCTCTCTTGATGAAGCAAGGTGACCTGAATGCAGCAGTACCTGGTTGGAGGTTCATCGTGCATGGGCAAGTTACCCAAATCTACCTAACAATCACTTTTGATGCTGACGATTTGCAGGGATATCAAGCCGGATAATGGTAAGCGTACAAGGTTGACAGCGATGAGCTAGATCTGATACAGAAGCAGTATTTCTCGGGACCAATACCACTGGAGCATATGCAAACTATCCTTTAGCCAAGGTAGGCAATACTATCACATGTCACACTTCAAGTCGCTTACTTCACACAGATGGGAGACTTTGGCCTTGCAATGGAAAACCCGCATCCAAATCCAGCGTTCTTCACGCCAGAAAAATTCGATGCCAACTATCGTCCATACGGCACGCCAGGATGGAGGGCACCGGTAACCCAACAAATTCCACGAAGCCTGATGAATTGCTTGTGCTGACAATCAACAGGAACAAACAACCTTCGAACCAGATAGAGGGGTACGAACACAACCGAACAGCGCCACAGACATCTGGGCCATCGGTCTCGTAATTTGGTCCATGATCAAGTTAAAATTAAATCCCGACAACATCGATGATTGGAAAAACATGCAGCCCGAGGAACAGCGACGACCAAGCGACTTCACCCAAGCAGAAAGATCACGATACGGCGAAAATTTGTGTGATCTGATCATGAAGTGTCTAGAATTCTACCCTAGCAACAGAGCGACAGCAGAAACAGTACTGGAACAAGTTGAGAGGTATACGAGCGGTGCAGAAGATGAAGTCGATGGAATTAGGAATCTTCCTGCGCATGACCGGAGATGGAATAAATATTTGGTCAAGTTAGAGTACGATAAGTGGGCGAGAGGAAGGGTGTTGATGGAGACTTTGGATGATGAAGAAGGAGAGCTTGATCAGGATGTGATTGTTCCGCCGAGAGGGAAACGGAAATTTGATGAGAGAGGGAAGGAGTACTTTGATGACGATTCCGAGGATTCTGAAGATTATGGTGGCCGGCGTGGGAAGAAATTGAGGGAGGCGGAAGACAGTGATGAGACCGAGTCTGATGAGGAAGAAGATTCCGATGAGGATGACTAAATTAGATTACAGACGTGTCGAGCAGACGTGATGGCTCGTCATGGCTAAATGACAGGCGTTGTCGAGCGTCTGGCTTCCAATGCAGCAATATCGTGTCTTCTGTTATTAGATGGTGGAATGCCGCGGCGGCCCAATCCAGCAGAAGGACCAAGACAGCTGCGAGTAAGACCATTTTTCCGATGCTGATAACGAGTGTATTGCTTGAGCGGCTTGAATTGTAACGAGCTCCACCCACGCACGCCATGGTGACTGAGACATCAATATGGCCATTGATGCCGCGGTATGGCGGAAGCGCTTGCAGACCAGCTGCACAATCCAGCAGACGGAGTTATATGAGATAGCTTGTAGTTCTATCCAAATCTAAATCTAAATCTAAAATATATATAACAACGCAACAAAAACGCGGGCCCCTTTAGGCTTAGTACGACTTAAAATAAGCTAAAAGTCGACTCTAACTAGTATAGCCGAGGAACTTTAAAATTTCTTAGTTTATAAGCGGTTTAGAGATAGTAGGAGTCGTAGTATCTATCGTAACGCTAAGCGGCTACGATAGTAGTATTTCCGATACTGTATCGGTCGTTTGCGCCTAATCTAGCGGTATTTAATCTAGCGCTATTTGCTTAAGGCGGTATACTCGATTATACTAGCGGTATTTAAGACTTTCTATAAGCGTTTCGGATTAGACTTGCTATACGCGTTCCGGTTTATATAGTACTAGCTATACTAGGCGTTTAAAATAAGGCTTATCCTACGCGTTCTAGATAGTACTACTCGCTATAGATATATAAGAAGGGTTATATTAGTAGGTAGATAGGGTAGTAGTAGGTATAGGTAGTATTCGATAAGGAGCTAGGAGGAGAGGGAGGAAGGTAGGCAAGTTAGCCTGTTACTAAGCGCCAAGCCCTGCCTAAGGCACTAAGACCCTAGCTTTACTTAGCCTAGTTACATACTAATTACGTATAGCCTCTTTAGCCCTAATATACGCTTCCCTTCTAAAGGCCGCGCCCTCGTAGCCTGTCTATATTCTACGACCTCTATTGCCGCTAACTTAGCAAGCCTAATAAGCTGCTTAGCCCGCGCTAAATTAAATACTTAACTACCTAATTATATAACTATATCAAACCTTACCTTCCGACATAATGTCTAACTCTAACTGCGCTATTCCTATATATAATAACCTATAAAGTAATATATATCTATAAGAATTAGGGGCCTTCGACTAATTATAATACGAGCGCGTCTTCCCTACTATAATAGGTAGACGTACGAGGTATTACAGCCCTGCCTCCGTTCTAAGTAATGTCGTACTAAGTTCTTTGCGTCTACTCTTAAAAGACCTAGCAATATCCGCTCCCGAGGGTTTATCCGCTTCCGAGGGTTATTGTTCTTATTGTTACGAGGACTATTATTTACTATCGTAGTTTTACTAGCCCTAATTAGTTAGGTTTGGCAGCCTTTAAGTGTTAACTAATTATATCTTTTTAAAAAACTCAGTTCTTCTAGTTTCTATAGGTAAAGGCTATTATAAGTGTAATAGTTAAGGTTCGCCTCGCTTAAAGGGTCGGAAAGATTAAGGAGTAACCTATTGTCCGCAAGATCGACCCCGGCTAGCTTAGCTCTATAGATTTTGCCCTTAGTTAGTCTATTAGTCGCTTAATCTTTTAACTTAGTTAAAGTATTAACTCAGCCTTAAAGTTTTAATTAAACCTTTAATATAGCTATTCTTTTAACTCGATTAGTATAGCGCACTTCCGGCCTTAGGCCGTAGTATAGGTAAGGTTGTCTTCGCAAGTATAGCGACAATAGCAGGTAATGTTAATAATAGCGGCGCTAGTCGTCTTAGCGCTAACTTTACCTTCTTCTAATTTCCTTCTTTAACTAATAACAACTCGGCAATACCGTTACTAATATAGCTATATCCTTCCTTTCTTAATAGTAATATACTCCGTAATACTATTACTAATATAGCCGCGCCGGCTGCGCCGTCCTCGCCGATTGCCTAGGCCTCGAGGCCTCGATAGAATAAGGGAATAAGAGGGGGACCTATAGGGCGCGTTAGTAAAGAGGTAGAGTCCTTAAAAGAGCAGGCAATTAGTTAACGCGTCGTAGCGCGCCTAGTATAGTCTTATTGTCCTTTGTTACTAACAATTGCTTGCCTCTAATTAGTTAGCTAATAGTATCCCGGAGGTAGCATTATTCCTAGGCGATATTATAGGCCCTTAGCCTTCTTCTTGTTCTTTACACTAGTCTAATACTTATCTAATAACCTAGCTATATCCTTAAAGGAATCTTTAGCCTCCTACGAGTCCTATTTAGGTAAATAGCCTTACTATCTTAGAAGGTACTCCTTCTTACCTTATCTAGTCCGATGCTTTAGTATACGCTCTATAGACTACAGCTCTTCACTATCGGCTAAGACTTCTTCTAACTTAGTAGGCGCTTCATCGCCTTCGCGCTAGTAGTATAGTTTAAGGAGGGATATATAGAAGGTATTATAGATAGTATAATAGGGTAGAAGCTATAACTAGTAGGCCTATATGCCCTTAGCCTCTCGAATACGGAATAGGCTAATGTATCTTAGTGCGAGCTTAGGCCTTGTTTTGCTATTAGGTAATAGGTGTTTGCGGATACGGAGGTTCTTAGTGCTAAGCATAACTATGTCGCCTTACTTAAAGGTTATTAGCGTGTAATGCTTGTTATAATAGGTCTTTTAATACTCTTAAGCCTTTGTTAGCTTCTTAGCTATCTTAGTATAGATTTCTCGCATCTTCTAGATACGTTCTATTGCTACTAGTGTCTTAGGTTAACCCGCTTCCCTTTCCTTACGCTCGGCCTCGAGCGATAGGGGATCTTGTAGTATAGTAGCGTTCTAGCCTATTATAGCTATATATAGCGACACCTTAGTTAATAAGTAGGCACTATTATTATATACGAATTTAGCTAGTTATAGGAGGTTAACCTAGTCGTTAGGGTTCTCGTTAATGTAACTACGTAGGTACTGCTATAGGGTAGCATTTTGCCTCTCGGTTTAGCTATCTGTTTATAGATAGAACGCTATAGATAGGCGATGCTTGAGTCTTAGCTATAGGCATATCTTACTCTAATAGTAAGATATAAATGTCGAGCCTCGGTCGGAAACTATCCCCTTAGGGGTTCCCTAGTAGCTATAGAAGATATTGTTCTATAGTGCTTTAGCTATATTAATAGTAGTCTAATCCTTCCGAGTAGGGATATAACAAGCCCCCTTAGTAAATCGATCTACTATAACAAGGATAGCATTAAAGATGTCCTTGCTACCCCTACGCTTAGTAGGCGGAAGGCCTATAATAAAGTCTATTATAAGCTCTATAAATAGTTTCTTTAGAATAGGAAGTGAAGACAACTCGCCGAATAGTAAGTGCTTTAGTGCTTTAACTCGCTAGCAAACTATATAGGTCTATATATATTCCTTTATATACCGCTTACTATTTAGCTAGTAGTATATACGTAATAGGAGCTCGTACGACCTCTCTGTACTATAGTAACTAGCGAGCTTACTATTATAGTGCCTCTTTAAAAGTTCTTGCCTAATCGATTGTTTAGCGGGGATATAGTATCTGCCCTTAAACTTTAAGTAACCCTTATCGTCGATCGACTAGTTATTACTCTTACTAGATCGAGTCTTTCGCCTACTTACAAGCTTATCGATACGTTTAGTAGCAAAGGCGTCCCTTAGCTAAGTACGTAACAGCTTATCTATAAACGATTAACTATCCCTATTTGTAAGGTTATTTAATAGTACCCTTACTATCGAACGAGGTATGTATTATATGCATCTAATAGCACTAGTAGCCGGATTAACTGCATTAGTGCTTTAATCGCTGTTACTATATATAGCGATATCGACTAGGGAGTTATTATAACTTCTCCTATCTGTGTCCTTAGCCCTTACCTTAATACGTACTATTAATATAGTAAGAGCATTAATATGCTTTAAGCCGTCGCGGAGTCTAGTAAGCCGCTTATCCTACGCGTGCTTATTAACAATACGGGCTATAGCAATCTTATACTATAGGGTTAGAAACAAAGAATTAATATGTTAGGTCTCGCTATCGTAATTAGGTCGCCTCGATAGGCTATCGGTAGGGTTACTTACGCCTAGCCGATATAATATATTAAAATCGAACCTAGCGAGGTAGACGGCCTATCTAGCCTATCGACCTATAACCCTAGTAACCTTAGTAATGCTACGGAGGTTGTTATAGTCTATATAGACCTGTATTGTATATTAAGCCCTATCGAGGTAGTGCCTCTAGTACTTAAAGGCCTCGATAATAGCTAAGAGTTCTTGCTCGTAGGTCTCGTAGCGACGTTCTATATCGATTATCTTCCGTAAAAAGAAGGCAATCGGGTGCTAATAATAGTCCTTATCCGATTGTTAGGACATAATAGCTAATATAGCAAACTGTAAAGCGTTAGTCTTAATGCGGATTAGTTTGCTTAGTACGAAGTAGTATAACAAGGGGACTTTAGTAAAGCGCTCCTTTAAACCGTTAAAAGCGGCTTGTGCTCTATTAGTCTATTTAAACTCTCTAGATAGATTAGCCTTAGTCTTAGTAAGCTTAGTTAATAGCATTACATACCTCGAATAGCTCTTAATAAACCGGCGGTAGAAGTTAGCAAAACCGAGGAATAATTGAAGCTCTTTAATAGACGTAGGAACAGGCTATTTAGTAATCGTTTTAATCCGATTAGGATTAGCCTTAACACCCTCGGTTAATACGAGGAAGCTAAGGAAGGACACCTCCTTAGTAGCAAAGGTATATTTAGAAGGCTTATAATATAGGCTATAGGCCCGTAGGCGGTCGAGTACCTTACGTACGGCGGCCTAATATTCCGCAATATTAGGTAAGTATATATAGACTAGGATATCGTCTAGGTAAACTATATAGAGGTAGTCTAATAGGCCTAATAGGGCCCGATTAATATAGGACTAGAATATAGCAGGGGCATTAGCTAGCCTAAATAGCATAACTAAGTACTCGAAATAGCTATAACGGGTACGGAAGGCTGTTTTCTATTTATCGCCCTTACGAATGCAGGTACGATAGTACGCATCCTTAATATCTAATATAGTATAGAAACAGGCGCTAGAAAGGCGGTCGAGGGTCTTATTAATAAGCGGAAGTAGATAGCGGTCTTTAATAGTAATAGCGTTAAGCCTACGGTAATTAACGTATAAACGTAGGCTACTATCTTTCTTTAGTACGAACAGGATAGGTGTACTAGCAGGGCTGTTGCTATACTAAATTCGACTATTAGCTAGGTTCTTATCTAGGTACTTACGTAATATAGCGAGCTCTCGCTTACTAAGATTATAGAGGGGCCTAAAGGGGACCTCTTTGCCCTCTATAATATTAATCTTATAATCCGTCTCTTTAAATATAGGCAGTGTCGATACTAGGTAGTGTTTAAACACATTAATATAGGTCTCTTAAGCAGGCTATAGTATTCGAGCAAGCTAATTAGGGTCTATACTATTAGGGGGTATAGGTTCGTCGTTATTACTACCGAGTAGGTCGGTAGTCGGATTAGCTAGAGTTAGGTTGCCGATAAATAGGACCCTAATATCGTTAGGGCACTCGCTAACGTCGATATACTTAATGTCCTCTTTCCTAGCGATTCTAAATCGCTACTATTAACTGCCTAAGTCTATAACTATAGTATAGTACTTAAGGACAGGGTTGCCGATAATAATATTAGATAGAAGGCTGTCTATATCTACTATATAGGCAGTAAAGTCTAACAAACGCTTATTGCCGAGGTCGTCCTTTAGAACTATAGGAATATAGTAGGCTCTATAGGTTAAGTGCCGAGCGTTATTAAACTAAGCAAGGGTTAGTAGGTTAGCTCTATTTAATTGTCGAAGGTCTAATTACTTAGCTAGGCGATAGCTAATAAGGGCACTAACTAAATTTCCTAGATCTAGTATAACCTTAGTCTTATAGTTAGCTCTATATGTATCCTATATAAGACAGGTTCGTATAATAGCTAGTACAATATCGATAGTTTTACGCCGTACGAGGCTAACGGTTAGTGCGGCGCTTACTCTTTTTTCGACTAATTAGAAGGTTAGCCTATAGGGGTAGCGTTAGCTACTAAGAGATGCTTTCGGTGCTTAGCGGTAGTATAGTCGACTTAGGCCTAATCCCTAGGTTTGTCGCATTAGCCTAGTAGATAGCTAGTACTATCGCAATTAAAGCACTTTAATCTAGTTAGGAGGTTGCTATAGCTACTATTAGTCGAGCGGTTAGCGTTATAAGGATACGAGCCCCTTCTACGGCCCCTATCGCGGCCTCCTCTATATAGTCGTCGGCTACGGCCTCTTCTACGGTCGGTATTACTATTCCTATTATTAGTATTATTGTTCTAGTAGGACCCTTAGCTATTGCCTCTATAGGCACTACGATTGCCGCGGTTAGTACTAGCTAGTCGGATCCTCGATTCTAGTCGTTACTAGAGCTAAATAGCCCGCTCGGCTGTTTCTACTTCGACTATAAATTAAATACATATTAGGTTGGCCTATTCGAACATACGACGGCGGTCTAATTTAAGGACTAATTCTTATCGCAATTTAGGGCGTATTTCGGAAATCTAGATAGAGTCGGTCTTAGCTAGCAAATCGTCCTCGAGGGTCTTTAAATAGGCCTTAAATAAGCGAGCCGATTAATCAGTCTTTTGTTTA
This sequence comes from Pseudocercospora fijiensis CIRAD86, assembly GCF_000340215.1. Taxonomy (NCBI): domain Eukaryota; kingdom Fungi; phylum Ascomycota; class Dothideomycetes; order Mycosphaerellales; family Mycosphaerellaceae; genus Pseudocercospora; species Pseudocercospora fijiensis. The sequence goes on from NW_006921533.1 coordinate 6,718,431, forward strand.
GCTCGAAGGTATTAGTCCTAAGCGTGTTATTGCCTTAGTATAGGGTTTCTAAGGGTGTCTAGTATAATAGTCTTATAGTCTTGCTACTAAATAGCGGTCTAATTAGTAAGGGAGTCGAAATAGTTATCCTAGGTACGCTTTAGGTCTCTATTAATATATTATATAGTATAGACGACTAACGAGTAGTCGTCTAGAAGTATAAGAAGGGTATATTAGTAGGTAGATAGGGTAGTAGTAGGTACGAGTAGTATTCGATAAGGATCTAGGAGGAGAGGGAGGAAGGTAGGAGAGTTAGCCTAACGCTAAGCGCCAAGCCCTGCCTAAGGCATTAAGACCCTAGCTTCACTCGGCCTAGTTATATACCAATTACGTATAACCTCTTTAGTCCTAATACACGCTTCCCTTCTAAAGGCCGCGCCCTCGTAGCCGGTCTTTGTTCTACTCTTAACCTCCGTTACCGCTAACTTAGTAGACTAACTAAGCTGTTTATCTACGCTAAATTGAACGCTTAACTACCTGATTATGTAACTATATCAAACCTTACCTCTAAACAACATAATATGCAACTCTAACTGCGCTATCTCTATATATAATAAACTATAAAGTAATATGTATCTACAAGAATTAAAGGCCTTCGACTAATTATAATACGAGCGCGTCTTCCCTACTATAATAGGTAGACGTACGAGGTATTGTAGCCCTGCCTCCGTTCTAAGTAATGTCGTACCGAGTTCTTTACGTCTACTCTTAAAAGACCTAGCAATGTCCGCTTCTGAGGGTTTGTCCGCTTCCGAGGGTTATTGTTCTTGTTGTTCGTAGTTTCGCTAGCCCTAATTAGCTAGGTTTAGTAGCCTTTAAGTATCAATCTTATCTTATCTTTTTAAAAACACAGCTCGTCTAGTTTCTATAGGTAAAGGCTATTATAAGTGTAGTAGTAGAGGTTCGCCTCGCTTAAAGGGTTAGAAAGATCGAGGAGTAACCTATTGTCCGCAAGATCGACCCTAGCTAGCTTAGCTCTATAGTTTTTGCCCTTAGTTAGTCTATCGATCGCCTAATCTTTTAAGCGGCTTAAAGTTTTAATCAAAGTTTTAATCAAACCTTTAATACAGCCATTCTTTTAACTTAATTAGTATAGCGCGCCTCTAGCCTTAGGCCGTAGTATAGGTAAGGTTGTCTTCGTAAGTATAGTAGCGATAACAGGTAAGGTTAGCAATGTTAGCGAGCAGGTAATATTAACAATAGTAGCGCTAGTCGTCTTAGCGCTAACTTTACCTTCTTCTAATTTCCTTCTTTAACTAACAACAACTCGGCAATACCGTTACTAATATAGCCGTGTCCTTCTTCTCTTAAACAGCAACATACTCCGCAATACTATTACTAATATAGCCGCGCCGGCCGCGCCGTCCTCGCCGATTGCCTAGGCCTCGAGGCCTCGATAGAATAAGGGAACAAGAGAGGGACCTATAGGGCGCGTTAGTAAAGAGGTAGAGCCCTTAAAAGAGCATGCGATTAATTAATTAACGCGTCGTAGCGCGCCTAGTATAGTCTTATTGTCCTAGTTTGCCGGCCTCTAATTAGTTAGCTAATAGTACCCCGGGGGTAGTATTGTCCTAGGCCTTAATAGTAATATTATAAGCTTTTAGCCTTCTTCTTGTTCTTCACGCTAGTCTAATACTCATCTAATAACTCGGTTATGTCCTTAAAGGAACCTTCAGCTTCCTACGAGTCCTATTTAGGTAAATAGCCTTGCTACCTTAGGAGGTATTCCTTCTTGCCTTTCCTAGTCCGGTGCTATAGGATACGTTCTATAAACTATAGTTCTTTACTATTAGCTAAGACTTCTTCTAACTTAGTAGGCGCTTCGTCGCCTTCGCGTTAATAGTATAGCTTAAGGAAGGATATATAGAAGGTGTTATAGATAGTGTAATAGGGTAGAAGCTATAACTAGTAGGCCTATATGCCCTTCGGTTCTCGGATGCGGAATAGGCTAATGTATCTTAGTGCGAGCTTAGGCCTTGTTTTACTATCGGGTAATAGGTGTTTGCGAATGCGGAGGTTCTTTGTACTAAGCATAACTATATCGCCTTGCTTAAAGGTCACTAGAAGGTAGTGTTTGTTATAGTAGGCCTTCTAATAGGCCTAGGCTTTTGCTAGTTTGTTAGCTATCTTAGCGTGAATTTCTCGTATCTTTTAAACCCTCTTAATAGCCGCTAGTATCTTAGGTTAGCCCGCTTCCCTTTCCTTACGCTCGGCCTCGAGCGATAGGGGGTCTTATAGTAGCGTAGGGTTGCTTCCTATTATAGCGAAATAAGGTAATACCTTAGTAGATAAGTAGACACTATTGTTATATACGAATTCGGCTAGTTGCAGGAGATTAACCTAGTTATTAGGGTTCTTATTAATATAGCTGCGCAGGTACTGCTATAGCGTAGCATTCTGCCTTTCGGTCTAACTATCTGTTTATAGATAGAATGCTATAGATAGGCGATGCTTAAGTCTTAGCTATAGGCAAATCTTACTCTAATAATAAGATATAAATGTCGAGCCTCGGTTAGAGACTATCCCTTTAGGGGTCCCCTAATAGGTATAGAAGATGTTGTTCTATAGCGCTTCTACTATATTAATAGTAGTCTAATCTTTCCGCGCCGGGATGTATCGAGCGCCCTTAGTAAACCGGTCTATAATAACTAGGATAGCGTTAAAGATGTCTTTGCTTCCTCTTCGCTTAGTAGGGGGAAGACCTATAATAAAATCTATTATAAGCTCTACAAATGGCTTATAAGGGATTGGCAATAAGGACAACTCGCTAAAAGGCTAATGCTTTAGTGCCTTAATACGTTAACATACGGCATACGTGTTTACGTAGTCCTTTATATCCCGCTTACTATTTAGCTAGTAGTATATACGCGATAGTAACTCGTGCGACCTCTCTATGCTATAGTAACCGGCAAGCTTACTATTATAGTATCGCTTAAGAAGCTCTTATCGGATCGAATGTTTAGCGGGGATATAGTATCTGCCCTTAAACTTTAAATAACCTTTGTTATCGATCGACTAATTGTTACTCTTACTAGTTCGAGTCTTTCGCCTACTTATAAGCTTGTCGATACGTTTAGTAGCAAAGGCGTCCCTCTGCTAAGTACATAACAGCTTATTTATAAACAATTGACTATCCCTATTTGTAAGGTTATTTAATAGTACCCTCGCTATTAAACGAGGTACGTATTATATATATCTAATAGTACTAGCAGCCGGATTAACTGCAGTAGTGCTATCGCTGTTACTGTATATTGCGATGTCGACTAGGGAGTTATTATAACTTCTCCTATCTGTGTCCTTAATACGCATTGTTAATATAGCAAGAGCATTAATATACTTTAAGCCGTCGCGGAGTCCGGTAAGCCGCTTATCCTACGCTTGCTTATTAACAATACGGGCTATAGCAATCTTATACTATAGGGTTAGAAACAATAAATTAATAGATTGCTAAGTCCCGCTGTCGTAATTAGGTCGCCTCGATAGGCTATTAGTAGGGTTGCTTACGCCTAGCCGATATAATATATTAAAATCAAACCTAGCGAGGTAGACGGCCTATCTAGCCTATCGACCTATAACCCTAGTAACCTTCGTAATTCTACGGAGGTTGTTATAGTCTATATAGACCTGTATTGTATGTTAAGCCCTATCGAGGTAGTACCTCTAATACTTAAAGGCCTCGACAATAGCTAGGAGCTCTTACTCGTAGGTCTCGTAGCGACGTTTAGCATTAATTATCTTCCTCGAGAAGAAGGCAATCGGGTGCTAGTAGGTGTCGTTAGCCTGCTATAACATAATAGCTAATATAGCGAACTGTAAAGCGTTAGTCTTAATTCGGATCTGTTTGCTTAGTACGAAATAGTGTAACAAGGGGACTTCAGTAAATCGCTTCTTTAGACCGTTAAAAGCGGCTTGTGTTTTGTTAGTCTACCTAAACTCTCTAGAAGGGTTTACCTTAGTCTTAGTAAGCTTAGTTAATAGCATTACATGCCTCGAATAGCCCTTAATAAAACGGCGGTAGAAATTAGCGAAGCCGAGGAACGATTAAAGCTCCTTAATAGACGTAGGAATAGGCTATTTAGTAATTGTTTTAATCCGATTAGGATTAGCCTTAATACTATTAGTTAATACGATAAAACTAAGGAAGGACACCTCTTTAGTAGCAAAGGTGCATTTAGAAGGTTTGCAATATAGTCTATAGGCTCGTAGGCGGTCGAGGACCTTACGTACTACGGCCTAGTATTCCGCAATATTAGGTAAATGTATATAAACTAGGATGTTATCTAGGTAAACTACGTAGAGGTGGTCTAGTAGGCCTAATAGGGCCCGATTAATATAGAACTAGAATGTAGGAGGGGCATTAGCTAGCCTAAATAGCATAACTAAGAACTCGAAATAGCTATAGCGAGTGTAGAAGGCTGTCTTCTATTCATCGCCCTTGCGAATACAGATGCGGTAATAGGCGTCCTTAATGTCTAATATAGTGTAGTAGTAGGCACTAGAAAGGCGGTCGAGGGTCTTATTAATAAGCGGAAGTAGACAGCGGTCTTTAATAGTAACAGCGTTAAGCCCTCTATAATTAACATATAAACGCAGGCCGCTATCCTTCTTTAGCACGAACAGGATAGGTGCACTAGTAGGGCTGTTACTATATCGAATTCGACTATTAGCTAGGTTTTCTTCTAGGTACTTACGCAGTATAGTAAGCTCTCGTTTACTAAGGTTATAGAGGGGGCTAAAAGGAACCTCCTTGCCCTCTATAATATTAATCTTATAATCCGTCTCTTTAAATATAGGCAATGTCGATGCTAGGTAGTATTTAAATATATTAATATAGGTCTCTCGAATAGGTTCTAGTATACGCTTAAGTTGTTTAGGATCTATACTATTAGGGGGCACTAGTTTATCGTTATTACTACCGAGTAGGTCGGCCGTCGGATTAGCTAGGGTTAGGTTGCTAATAAATAGGACCCTAATATTATTAGGGCACTCGCTAACATTAATGTATTTAATGTCCTCTTTCCTAGCGATTCTAAATCGCCACTTCTAGAGGCTAAGGTTTATAGCTATAGCGTAGTACTTAAGAATAGGGTTGCTAATAACAATAGTAGCTCCCCTATATAGGTAGTCTATATCTACTACGTAGGCAGTAAAGTCTAGTAGGCGTTTATTTCCGAGGTCGTCCTTTAGAGCTATAGGAATATAGTAGGCCCTATAGGTCAAGTGCCGAGCGTTATTAAACTAAGCAAGGGTTAGTAGGTTAGTCCTCGGCAGTTGTCGAAGGTCTAATTGCTTAGCTAGGCGATAGCTAATAAGGGTACTAACTAAATTTCCTAGATCTAGTGTAATCTTAGTTTAATAGCTAGTGCCCTTCGTGTCCTATACAAGGTAGGAGCGTGTTATAGCTAGCACAATGTCGATAGTCTTACGCCGTACGAGGCTAACAGTTAGTGCGGCGCTTACTCTTTTTTCGAAGGACCGACAGGGGTAGCATTAGCGGCTAAAAGGTGCTTACGGTGCTTAGCGGCAGCACGGTCGATTCGGGCCTAGTCCTTAGGTTTGTCGTATTAGCCTAGTAGATAGCTAGTACTGTTATAGTTAAAGCACTTTAATCCGGTAGGAAGATTGTTACCGTAGCTATTGTTACTGCTATTATTAGTCGAGCGGTTAGTATTATAGGGATACGAGCCCCTTCTACGGCCCCTATCGCGGCCTCCTCTATATAGCCGCCGGCTACGGCCTCTTCTACGGTCGCTGTTACTGTTTCTATTATTAGCATTATTGTTTTAGGTAGAACCTTGGTTTCCTCCGCGGGTACTACGGTTGCCGCGGTTAGTACTAGCTAGTCGGATCCTCGATTCTAGTCGCTATTAGAGCTAAACAGCCCGTTCGGCTGTCTCTACTTCGACTATGAATTGAATGCGTATTAGATTAGTTTATTCAAACACGCGACGGCGGTTTAATTTAAGGACTAATTCCTATCGCAATTTAGGGCGTATTTCGGAAATCTAGATAGAGTCGGTCTTAGCTAGCAAATCGTCTTCGAGGGTCTTTAAATAGGCCTTAATGTGAGAAGGGTATATTAGCAGGTAGATAGGGTGGTAGTGGGTACAAGTAGTATTCGATAAGGATCTAGGAGGAGAGGGAGGAAGGTAGGAGAGTTGGCCTAACGCTAAGCGCCAAGCCCTGCCTAAGGCACTAAGACCCTAGCTTCACTCGGCCTAATTACATGCTAATTACGTGTAGCCTCTTTGGCTCTAACACACGCTTCCCTTCTAAAGGCCGCGCCCTCGTAGCCTGTCTATGTCCTACGACCTCTATTGCCGCTAACTTAGCTAGTCTAATAAGCTACTTAGCCCGCGCTAAATTAAACACTTAACTACCTGATTATATAACTATATTAAACCTCACCTCTAATAACACAATATACAACTCTAACTGCGCTACCTCTATATATAATAAACTATAAAGTAATATGTATCTATAAGAATTGAAGGCCTTCGACTAATTACAATACGAGTGCGTCTTCCTTGCTATAATAGGTAGACGTACGAGGTATTGCAGCACTGCCTCCGTTCTAAGTGATATCGTATCGAGTTCTTTGCGTCTACTCTTAAAAGACCTAGCAATGTCCGCTTCCGAGGGTTTATCCGTTTCCGAGGGTTATTGTTCTTGTTATTCGTAGTTTCGCTAGCCCTAATTAGCTAGGTTTAGTAGCCTTTAAGTGTCAATCTTATCTTATCTTTTCAAAAAACTTAGTTCTTCTAGTTTCTATAGGTAAAGGCTATTGTAAGTGTAGTAGTAGAGGTTCGCCTCGCTTAAAGGGTTAGATAGATCGAGGAGTAACCTATTGTCCGCAAGATCGACCCTAGCTAGCTTAGCTCTATAGTTTTGCCCTTAGTTAGTCTATTAGTCGCTCAATCTTTTAGGCGGCTCAAAGTTTTGATTAAACCTTTAATAGGCTTAAAGCTTTAATCAAAGTTTTGATTAAAGGTGCCTTAAAGTTTTAACGTAGGTAAGGTTAATAATAGTAGCGACTAGGTAATGTTAACAATAGCGGCGCTAGTCGTCTTAGCGCCAACTTTACCTCGCTTCTAATCTTCTTCTTCAACTAATAGTACACTCCGTAACACCGTTACCAATATAGCCGCGCCGGCCGCGCCGCCTTCGCCGATTGCCTAGGCCTTAAGGCCCCGATAGAATAAGAGAATAAGAGGGGGACCTATAGGGCGCGTTAGTAAAGAGTTGGAGTCCTTAAAAGAGCATACGATTAACTAATAGACGCGTCGTAGCGCGCCTAGTATAGTCTTATTGTCCTAGTTTGCCGGCCTCTAATTAGTTAGCTAATAGCACCCCGGGGGTAGCATTGTTCCTAGGCGACATTATAGGCCCTTAGCCTTCTTCTTGTTCTTTATACTAGTCTAATACTCATCCAATAACTCAGTTATGTCCTTAAAGGAACCTTTAGCTTCCTATAAGTCCTATTTAGGTAAATAGCCTTGCTATCTCAATAGGTACTCCTTCTTGCCTTACCTAGTCCGGTGCTTTAGAATACGTTCTACAGACTACAGCTCTTCACTATCCGCTAGTATGTCTTTATATTCAGTAGAGGCTTTATCCCCCTCGCGCAGGTAATATAGCTTAAGGAGGGATATATAGAAGGTATTATAGATAGTATAATAAGGTAGAAGCCACAACTAATAGGCCTATATACCCTTAGCCTCTCGAATGCGGAATGGGCTAATGTATCTTAGTGCGAGCTTGGGCCTTGTTTTGCTATTAGGTGATAGGTATTTGCGGATGCGGAGGTTCTTTATGCTAAGCATAACTATGTCGCCTTACTTGAAGGTCATTGGCGTATAGTGTTTGTTATAGTAGGCCTTCTAATAGGCCTAGGCCTTTGCTAGTTTGTTAGCTATTATAGCGTGAATTTCTCGCATCTTTTAAACCCTCTTAATGGCCGCTAGTGTTTTAGGGGTTGGTACTTAATACGCTTCCCTTTCCTTACGCTCGGCCTCGAGCGAGGTAAATAGATCTTATAGTAAGGCAGCGTTCTAGCCTATTATAGCGAAGTAAGGTAACACCTTAGTAGATAAGTAGACACTGTTATTGTATACGAATTCGGCTAGTTATAGGAGATTGACCTAGTTATTAGGGTTCTTATTAATGTAGCTGCGTAGGTACTGCTATAGCGTAGCATTCTGCCTTTCGGTTTGACTATCTGTTTATAGATAGAATGCTATAGATAGGCGATACTTGAGTCTTAGCTGCAGGCAAATCTCACTCTAATAATAAGATGTGAATGTCGAGCCTCGGTTAGAGACTATCCCTTTAGGGGTCCCCTAATAGGTATAGAAGATGTTGTTCTATAGCGCTTCTACTATATCAATAGCAGTCCAATCTTTCCGCGCCGGGATATATCGAGCGCCCTTAGTAAACCGGTCTATAACGACTAGGATAGCGTTAAAGATATCCTTGCTTCCTCTTCGCTTAGTAGAGGGAAGACCTGTAATGAAATCCATTATAAGCTCTATAAAAGGCTTCTTTAGAACAGGGAGTGAAGACAACTCGCTAAATGGTAAGTGCTTTAGTGCTTTAACTCGCTAGTATACTACATAGGTCTATACATACTCCTTTATATGCCGCTTACTATTTAGCTAGTAGTATATACGCGATAGTAACTCGTGCGACCTCTCTGTGCTATAGTAACTAGCGAGTTTACTATTATAGTGCCTCTTTAAAAGCTCTTATCTAATCGATTGTTTAGCGGGGATATAGTATCTACCCTTGAACTTTAAGTGACCTTTGTCGTCGATCGACTAATTGTTATTACTCTTACTAGATCGAGTCGCCCGCCTACTTACAAGCTTATTAATGCGCTCGATAGTAAAGGCGTCCCTCTGCTAAGTACGTAATAGCTTATCTATAAACGATTGACTATCCCTATTTATAAGGTTATTTAACAGCACCCTCGCTATCGAACGAGGTACGTATTGTATATATTTAATAGCACTAGCAGCCGGATTAACTGCAACCTCTTCTATAGTGCTATCGCTATAGATAGCAATATCTTCAATCGAGTCGTTATAGCTCGAGCGATCTACGTCCTTTCTTTTAACGTGCACTAGAAGAACGACAACTCCGCTATAGTATTTGTTGCCGCCGCGGGGTCCGGAAGTCCGCTTATCCTACGCCTGCTTTATAGCAAAGTCTATAGCAATCTTATACTATAGGGTTAGAAACAGAGAATTGATGTGTTAGGTTTCGCTGTCGTAATTAGGTCGCCTCGATAGGCCATTAGTAGGGTTACTTACGCCTAGCCGATATAATACATTAAAATCGAACCCGGCGAGGTAGACGGCCTATCTAGCCTATCGACCTATAACCCTAGTAACCTTCGTAATTCTACGGAGGTTGTTATAGTCCGTATAGACCTGAATAGGGTGCTAAGTACTATCGAGATAATAGCGCTAGTGCTTAAAGGCTTCTACGATTGCTAGGAGCTCTTACTCGTAGGTCTCGTACCGACGTTCTATATCGATCATCTTCCGTAAAAAGAAGGCAATCGGGTGCTAATAGGTATTATTAGCCTGCTATAATATAATAGCTAATACAGCGAACTGTAAAGCGTTAGTTTCAATTCGGATCTGCTTGCTTAGCACGAAATAGTGCAATAAGGGGACATTAGTAAAGCGTTGCTTTAGGCCGTTAAAAGCGGCTTATACTCTATTAGTCTATTTGAACTCTCTAGTTAGGTTAGCCTTAGTTTTAGTGAGCTTAGTTAGGGGCATTATATACCGTAAATAGCCCTTAATAAACCGACGGTAGAAGTTAGTAAAACCTAGGAATAATTGAAGCTCTTTAATAGACGTAGGAACGGGCTATTTAGTGATTGTTTTAATCCGGTTAGGATTAGCCTTAATACCCTCGGTTGAAATGAGAAAGCTAAGGAATAACACCTCCTTAGAAGCAAAGGTACATTTAGAAGGTTTGCAATATAGTCTATAGGCTCGCAGGCGGTTAAGGACCTTGCGTACTACGGCCTAGTATTCTATAATATTAGGTAAATGTGTGTAAACTAGGATGTTATCTAGGTAAACCATACAGAGATAGTCTAATAGGCCTAAAAGGGCCCGATTAATGTAGGACTAGAATGTTATAGGGGCATTAGCTAGGCCAAATAGCATAACTAAGTATTCGAAATAGCTATAACGAGTGCGGAAGGCTGTTTTCTATTCATCGCCCTTACGAATGCGGATACGATAGTACGCATCCTTAATGTCTAATGTAGTGTAGTAGTAGGCACTAGAAAGGCGGTCGAGGGTCTTATTAATAAGCGGGAGTAGACAGCGGTCTTTAATAGTAACAGCGTTAAGCCCTCTATAATCAACACATAAACGCAGGCCGCTATCCTTCTTTAGCACGAACAGGATAGGTGCACTAGCAGGGCTGTTACTGTATCGAATTCGACTATTAGCTAGGTTTTCCTCTAGGTACTTACGTAGTATAGCAAGCTCTCGTTTACTAAGGTTGTAGAGGGGGCTAAAAGGAACCTCCTTGCCCTCTATAATATTAATCTTATAATCTGTCTCTTTGAACATAGGCAATGTCGATGCTAGGTAGTGTTTGAATATATTAATATAGGTTTCTCGAATAGGTTCTAGTATACGAGAGAGCTAGTTAGGGTCTATGCTATTAGGGGGTACAGGTTTATCGTTATCTCTACCGAGAAGATTAGCTATCGGATCCGCTAAGGCAGGTATTAGGTTGCTAATAAACAGGACCCTAATATCGTTAGGGCACTCGCTAATATTAATGTGTTTAATATCCTCTTTCCTAGCGATTCTAAATCGCCACTTCTAGAGGCCTAGGTCTATAGCTATAGCGTAGTACTTGAGAACAGGGTTGCTAATAATAATAGTAGCTCCCTTATATAGGTTGTCTATATCTACTGCGTAGGCAGTAAAGTCTAGTAGGCGTTTATTTCCGAGGTCGTCCCTTAGAGCTATAGGAATATAGTAGGCCCTATAGGTTAAGTGCCGAGCGTTATTAAACCAAGCAAGGGTTAGGAGGTTAGTCTTCGGCAGTTGTCGAAGGTCTAATTGCTTAGCTAGGCGGTAGCTAATAAGGGCACTAGCTGAATTTCCTAGATCTAGCATAACCTTAGTTTAATAGGTAGTGCCCTTCGTGTCCTATACAAGGTAGGAGCGTGTTATAGCTAGTACAATGTCGATAGTCTTACGCCGCACGAGGCTAATAGTTAGTGCGGCGCTTACTCTTTTTTCGAAGGTTGGCCTATAGGGGTAGCGTTAGCTGCTAAAAGGTGCTTTCGGTGCTCGGCGGTAGTACGGTCGATTCGGGCCTAGTCCTTAGGTTTGTCGCATTGGCCTAGTAGATAGCTAGTGCTATTATAATTAAAGCACTTTAGTCCGGTTAGGGGATTGCTGTAGCTGTTGCCGCTGTTATTAGCCGAGCGATTAGTACTATAGGGATACGAGCCCCTTTTACGGCCCCTATTACGGCCTCCTCTGTATAGCCGTCGGCTACGGCTTCTCCCACGGTTATTGTTACTATTATTGTTAGCATTGTTGTTCTAGTAGGAACCTTAGTTTGCTCCGCCGCGGCTACTACGGTTGCTACGGTTGGTACTAGTTAGTCGGATCCTCGATTCTAGCCGTTACTAAAGCTAAATAGCTCGTTCGGCTGTTTCTACTTCGACTATGAATTAAATGCGTGTTAGGCTAGCCTGTTCGAATACACGGCGGCGGTCCAATTTAAGGATAAGTTCCTATCTAAGTTTTAGGCGTATCTCGGAGATCTATATAGAATTAGTTTTAGGCGGAAGGTCGTCTTTAAGGGTTTTTAAATAGGCCTCGAATAAGCGGGCCGATTAATTAGTCTTTTGCTTAGCTCGAAGGTACTAGTCCTAAGTATGTTATTGTCTTAGTATAGGGTTTCTAAGGGTGTCTAGCATAATAGTCTTATAGGTTTGCTACTAAACAGAGGTCTAATTAGTAAGGGAGTCGAAATGGTTATCCTAGGTACGTTTCGGGTCTCTATTAATGTATTGCATAGCATAGACGACTAACGAATAGTCGTCCGGCAGGGCCCTTAGTGCATTCCGCTAGTTCAATTCGCAATTACGTATGTGATTATTATACTGCTTGCGGCTAGAGCTATCAAATACGGTACAGTCTTTAAGCTTAGCATCCTTCTTTTAAATAGAAGGTCCTGCTACTAGTTCTAGTCTAGCAGTAGTTGTTAGGGCTTCCTATAGGCGGCGAATCTCGAGGAGGTTATCCTTTAGCTGTTGTTCTTAACGTAGGGCAGTAAGCCTGTTTTAGGTAGCTTCTTAAAGTCTCGCTACTAGCTAGGGCCCAAAGGCTAGCTAGCTATATCGTCGATTAATAATGTTGTTGAGAATGTCGTTAATAGGCAATTCTAGATCGTTACCTAGAATTACAGGTTCTTCTTTAGCAGGCTTAGTAGCAGGCCCTTTAGTAGGAGGTACTTTAGTAGGTGCTCTAGTAGGCACTTTAGTAGGCACTATGCTACTAGCATTATCGTTGCTAGCGCTGCTAGCGGCAGCACGGTTGTTGTTTCGTAATAAGCCGGCTATTGTAATAGGGGGTAACGCTAATAATGTATTGTTAGCCCCTAAGATACGGATATAGCGGAATTAGTAGGTATTAGTCTAGTACGATTAACTTAGTGTAATAGGCCGTATAGAAGGCCTTGCTTAATAATTGGTACGGTTGTTTCGATAGAATAGTACGTATAGGTCCCGTTCTTAGGGCGCAATATAGTTAGATTAGTCTTGTTCGTAGCTATACCGCTAAAAGCTTAAAATAAGGACTATCTAGCTACTGCCCTTAAAGGGTGGATCGAATACTGTATAAGAAGGGTATATTAGCAGGTAGATAGGGTGGTAGTGGGTACAAGTAGTATTCGATAAGGATCTAGGAGGAGAGGGAGGAAGGTAGGAGAGTTGGCCTAACGCTAAGCGCTAAGCCCTGCCTAAGGCACTAAGACCCTAGCTTTACTCGGCCTAATCATATACCAATCACGTGTAGCCTCTTTAGCTCTAACACTTAAATAAGCGAGCCGATTGATTAGTCTTTTGTTTAGCTCGAAGGTATTAGTCCTAAGCGTGTTATTGTCTTAGTATAGGGTTTCTAAGGGTATCTAGTATAATAGTCTTATAGTCTTGCTACTAAATAGCGGTCTAATTAGTAAGGGAGTCGAAATGGTTATCCTAGGTACGCTTTAGGTCTCTATTAATATATTATATAGTATAGACAACTAGTAAATAGTCGTCTAAAAGAGCCCTCGGTACATTTCGTTAGTTAAGCTTACAATCGCGTATATAATCATTATATTGCTTGCGACTAGAGCTATTAAACACGGTGCAGTCCTTAAGTTTAGCATCCTTCTTCTAGACTGGGACTAATAGTAAGGAAGGCCCTGCTATCGGCTTAGTGTTAGTTGTTAGGGCCTCCTAAAGGCGGCGGATTTTAAGGAGATTATCCTTTAGCTATTGTTCCTAACGCAAGGCAGTAAGCCTGTTTTAGGTAGCTTCTTAGAGTCTCCCTACTAGTTAGGGCCTAAAGGCTAGTTAGCTATATCGACGGTTAATAATATTGTTAAGAATGTCGTCGATAGGCAATTCTAGGTCGTTACCTAGAATTATAGGTTCTTTAGAAGGCTTAGTAGCAGGCTTAGCAGTAGGCCCTTTAGTAGGAGCTTTAGTAGGCACTTTAGTAGGCACTGTGCTACTAGCGTTGTCGTTGCTAGCGCTGCTAGCGGCAGCACGGTTGTTGTTTCGTAATAAACTAGCTATTATAAGGGGTAACACTAATAATGTATTATAGGCCCCTAAGATACGGATATAGCGGAATTAGTAGGTATCGGCTTAGTGCGATTAACTTAGTGTAATAGGCCGTGTAGAAGGCCTTGCTTAATAATTAGTACGGCTGTTCTAATAGAATAGTACGTATAGGTCCCGTTCTTCGGGCGCAATATAGTTAAGTCGGTTTTCTTAGCTATACCGCTAAAAGCTTGAAATAAGGACTATCTAGCTGCTGCCCTTAAAGGATAGATCGAATACTGTATAAGAAGGGTATATTAGCAGGTAGATAGGGTAGTAGTAGGTACGAGTAGTATTCGATAAGGATCTAGGAGGAGAGGGAGGAAGGTAGGAGAGTTAGCCTAACGCTAAGCGCCAAGCCCTGCCTAAGGCATTAAGACCCTAGCTTTACTCGGCCTAGTTATATACCAATCACGTGTAACCTCTTTAGTCCTAATAAGAAGGCCCCTTAGCGCGTTTCGCTAATTAAGCTCGCAGTTACGAATATAGTCGTTATATTGTTTTCGACTAGAGCTATTAAATATAGTATAGTCCTTAAGTTTAGTATCCTTCTTTTAGACTAAAATAGATAGAGAGGAAGGCTCTACTATTGATTTAGTATTAGTTGCTAGGGCTTTTTATAGGCGACGAATTTTAATATAGGTATAGGGTTACGAGAGGCTTAAACCTAGTAGCGTAAAAGTATATAATACTTGCTACGAAGAAACAGAAGATTAGTCGTCGTTACTACGACGACTATATCTTTAAACAAACAAAGGCAAGTAAATATCTAAGATAAACAAGCCTATAGTGCGGTATACTATAACACTACCCCCCCTCTAAACCGCCTTAAGCTCCTATAAGGCGGCGAGGTCTACTAAACAATGCGTCCGGGTATATCTATACAACCCTATAACTATGCTTAATGTCTTTTAAATAAATGTATAAAGCAATAGCAGTAACCGCTATAACGCCTCTAATAGGAAGCAATAGGGGTTAAAGGTACTCCTAACTAACTAGTAGTCGCAACTTAAGCACTTCCGTAACGTGCGTTTCGCGCCCTTATTAGACTAGTTATTATACCGTAGTATGCCTTAAGTCTAAGCCTATATCGTAGCTTTTAACCGGTTATCGCGCCGTAGCGTGCCTTAGGTTGTAATAAGATCGCCCTCGCTATATTATTTCCGTACTAGCTAGACTTAGGGCGGCTCCTAAGGTGCCGTCTATTTAGATAAGTGCCGGCTCGTCTAGCTCGATAGTATTATTAAACTTCTAACCCTCTAGTATCTTCTAACCTGCGGGCGGACCTAGCGCTTATAGGTTCTTATAATAGAAGTCTACTATAAGGTTATCTACTAATCCCTTTAAGTTGCTATAAGGTTCTATAGTAATAGCACCCCCTATCTACTTAATAGTATACTTTATATACTTCTTCGCTCTGCCCGTCTAGTTGCTATTAACTACCTCTTCTATATAGTAGTTCGTACTAGAGCTATCGTCGGCTTCAATCGGAGGAGGTTTGTAGTTCTTCTATCCTTCGAAGGGCTCGGCTATAGCGGGTCGTAACAAACTCGTATAGAAGATATTATATATACGTAGGCTACTTAGTAGCTCGAGTCGGTAAACGTCGGTCGATATAACCTTTAAGATTGCGAAGGGCCCTACATTCTTATAATTAAGTTTCTTATATAGGCGCGTCGTTCTAATATTGCGCGTATCTAACTAAACCTTGTCTCTAACTTTATATTAGTGCGCTACTTGTCGAGCGGTGCTAGCGGCGTTATATCGTACCTTCGTCGCTTCGAGATACGTAGTATAGGTGTCTTAGATATCCTATATATATTTAGCGAATTGATCTGTATAGGCCTTAGCAATCCGCTAATCTTACGTTATATATAATGCCTTAGGTGTCTCGCTCCTAGGTTTTATATATATCTCCGGATGCCTGCTAAGGGTCGCGTAGAAGGGTAAAACTCCTATCGCACTCGATTGCTAGTTATTAATAGCAAACTTAGCGATCGGCAGCTACTAAACCAAGTTATCCTATACGTAGTTAACGTACGAGCGTAGGTACTGCTCTAGTCCTTTATTACTGTTTTCCGACTGCTTATCTATCTATAGATAGAAGGATATAGATATCTTCTAAGTTGTTCTAGTACGAGCTATTAGCGCCTTCTAGAATATACTAGTCTATTGCGATCCTCGATTAGAAACGATGCTATAGAAGAAACCCGTATCTTTCTATATATATCGCACGACTACGTCTACTACGGTCTTAGATATAAGATCGACGATAGCTAGGAAGTGCCTCCTCTTAGTCTTACGGTATATAAGTGTTAGTATATTATTATACTTTACGCCTTCTATGCTATAGCTGTCTAGTAGTTCGACTATATAGTCGAGAGCGACTTCTTTATAAGCTCCGTTCGGAATAGGCAGTTATTGTAGACTGCCTTAGTATACGTTATTAAAAGCAGTAGATCTCTTATAGATATAGTAAGCTTTGCACTATTTAGCTATATCGGTATATATACTAGGCTAGTAGTAGACGCGAGTAAGTAGCTTATACGTCTTGTCTCTACCTAGGTAGCTAGCTACGGGTGCATTATGTATATTACTAAGAATCTCGCTACGGAGGTCGTATAGTACGTACGTCCTCCCTTAAATTTTAATTAGCTTATTAACTAGCTTATAGTCGGAGATACTAATATTAGCTATATTAATCTTTTATAGAAGTCTCGTAGCATTAGAGGCCTTAGCTTCCTTAATAGCGCGCGCGAGCTCGTCTTTCTTATACGCGGCTACGATAAGCTCCTCGATAGAGACCTCGTTTATAGAGAGATAAGCGATAGTAGCGCGATATTAATCTATCGCCGTAGTGCTTAAAGAGATTGTAGAGATCGTTAATTCTTAGCGTTACTCTAGTAGGTTGTAAGGCTTTAGTACAACCTACTATCGGTTCTTAATATCCTCCGAGGGGTCTATATCTTATTCGCGCTAAGATAGGGTATCGGCGACGATGTTCTACTTACTAGGTCGATATTCTAGCTTAAAGTCGAAGGCTAAGAGGAATTTACTCTATCTTGCTTGTCTACGATTAAGTTGCTTCGTAGTTATAAAGTACTTAAGGCTACGATAGTTAGTAATTACTCTCGTTTCTTGTCCGGCTATTAGCTCCGGTCTCTATTCCTCGAAGGCTCGGACAATAGCTATTAATTCCTTGTCGTAAATCTTATAATTGCATTTAGTAGGATCTATCTTATATAAGTAGAATGCAATCGGGTATAGTAACCCGTTATCTCTAACCTAAGATAGCGTGCCTCTAATATATCTGTCCGAGGAATTAGCTTTAACTATATAGGGCTTGAACTAATCAAAGTACGCTAGAATAGGCGCCTTCGTAAATGCATCCTTTAATATATTAAACGCTTATTAGTAATCTTTAGTCTAACGGAAAGCAGCCTTGGAGCGAGGGCCTAATTTCTTCTTCCTACCCTTAACTACATTGCCTCTTATAAGATTAGTTAATAGTAGGACGATCTATAAGAAGCCTTTAATAAATCTTCTATAGAAGTTGCTAAGACCGAGGAATAATAGTACTTCCCGCACACTCTCGGGAGTACGCTATTTGCGAATAGTGCGGACCTTTTTAGGGTCTATCTTAATGCCTTCCGTACTAATAATAAGGCCTAAGTACTTTACTTCCGATACGAAGAACTTACTCTTATTAAGGTCGAGGGGAAGTCGTACCTCCCTTATTCGCTATAGGACTTTGCGAACATATTCTATATACTCCTTAAAGCTCTAGCTATAAATAATAATATTATCTAGATAGGCTAAGCAGAAATCGTCGAGATATTCCCTTAATGCTTTGTTAATATAGCTCTAGAATATACTCGGGGCGTTACAAAGCCTAAACGGTACGACTAGATATTCGAAAGTGCCGTATCTCGTTATAAAGGCGGTCTTCTACTCGTTACCTATACAGATACGGAGTTTATTAAATGCTGCAATTACGTCTAGTACGGTATAGACCTTAGTACCTCCTATGCGGCTTATAGTCTCTCGGATCTACGGAATTAGGTACCTATTCTTAATCGTTATCGCATTAATAGCTCTGTAATTAATACAAACCCGCAAACCTCCGCCTAGCTTACGTACGATTAAAACGGGTAAGGCGAGCTTTAATAATCTCGCTTCTCGGATAAAGCCTTTTGCTCTTAATCTGTCGATATGCTTTTTAGTAACTTCTAGCTTAGGCTAACTTATCGGGTATAGCTTAGCCTATAGCAACTTGTCTAGATTGTCGAATTCTAGTTTAAAGTTAATAGCTATGTCCGCATCCTCTCTATACGGAGGTAGCTATATAGCTGTATTCGGATCGAAGTAGTCTATATAATCGGCAAACTATATAGGAAGTAAGCTAGAGACATTAGGTAGCGGCTTCTCTTTTATATAGGCGGTAAAGTCTTCCGCGGTAATAGCGTTTACTCTAGCAACAATGTCCGCGAAGGCTTATTCTTCCGATACATCCTTACTATCTTCTTTAGAGAGCTCCTATACTAGGTACCCTTTACCGGGTTCCTCTAGGATTTAAAGAGCCTCTTCGGCAGTTATACTGCTAACTTTGATATTATACGGGTCGCGAACGTCTCTAATCTTAAGACCTACTAACGTAGTAGAAGAAGCGCTACTATCTCTACTACGGCGTAGCGGCTACGTTAAATTCTATACCCTTTATACGAAAGTATCGTCTAGAGTACGAATATCGATCTTACCTTCTTCGGTCTTTATAGCTGCTTTATAGCGGACTGTAATAGGTAATCCGTTCTTAAAGTAGTCGTTGCTATACTTGTTAGCCGTAAAGGTAATAGTATAGTCTAACGGGTCTAGGTATAGTATATACTTCCGATACTATAGTATACCGAGAATGATATCGACTCTAGGTTCGGTATCCGCTACTAGACAGTTAACAATCTTAACGTAACCGCCTATATCTAATTCGATCTAAATACATTCTTTAACTAAGTCCTTGCTACTCTCGCCTTAGAAGCCCTTTAGATTCTATATATACGGCAAGCGAGTTCTATTTATATACTCCTTTACGAAGCTTCTACGGCAGATATTGGTTTCTACTCTAATATTAAGCAAGTTATTGCTTAGTATAATATCGCCGTAGGTAGTATTACGTACTAGACTACTAACGATTATACGTTCGAACCTCTCTAGGAGGTCGATAGCTTTTATAGCCGAGATTACCGCTTCTAGCTCTATAACTTCTAGAATGTCTTTCTTCGG
This sequence comes from Pseudocercospora fijiensis CIRAD86, assembly GCF_000340215.1. Taxonomy (NCBI): domain Eukaryota; kingdom Fungi; phylum Ascomycota; class Dothideomycetes; order Mycosphaerellales; family Mycosphaerellaceae; genus Pseudocercospora; species Pseudocercospora fijiensis. The sequence continues at coordinate 6,737,611 of NW_006921533.1, forward strand.
AGTTATTTATTAAGGCGGTAGGTCTTTCCTTTACGCAATGTTCTAGTTAACTAGCCTCCGATCGCTACGCTTACGCTCGGAGGTCTTTAGTTTCCCGAATCGGTAGAGTTATCCTCCTTCTATTCCTTCCTAGAAATAGCGGAGGTCTTCGCGGTAGTACCCGTCTTCTTACATTCGAAGAGCGGGTACGATTTGTGCTATTACTAATGCTCTATACTCTTGTAGGTATAGTAGAAGGTATCCGAACGAGGCTTGTTAGCTTCTTCTTTAGTAAGATCTCGGTAGGTAAAGCCCTTCTTCTTAGCGGCATCCTAGTTATACTAACTCTTTATCTTCTTATTAAAGTAGATGTGCTTTAGCTTGCTATTAAATAGGTCTTTCTTTTCCTTATTACCGTTACCTCCCGAAGATCTACCTCTACGACCGCCGCGTCCTCCTCTACCTCCGCCGCCGCCGCGCGGGTTTAACTGTCTATATAATAGCGCGAGGTTAAGGTCCGCTTCGATATCTCTATAGCGGTTAGCTATAGCGTCTAGGTCGTCGAACTTGTTACTAGCTAATTTAGTACGAAGTCGGGATTCTAATTTCTCCTTTATATCTTCTATAAGCTCGGCCTACACTTCGGCTTCGTTCTTACCTTGCTTTAGGTAGTAACCGTACTCTTAGAAGTCTATAAAGAAGTTATCGAATAACTAGTTCTCCTTCTAGACTAGTGCTTAGTAGGCCTTACGATGCTTCTATCGCTCGTAGTATTCTTTCTATAGTAGAGCTTCTAAGATTTGTTCCTATAATATAAACTCTCTAGCCTTCTTTCTTAGAAACACTCGGCGGTATACTTCTCTAGTAACTAAGCTTATAAAGGTGTCGATGTACGTCTCTTTATCTCTACCTATACGTTCTTCTATACGTATATAGGCAGTAACCTTATCCTTCTACTCGGTAAAGGTAACCTTCTTATCCTTCGAATAAGTATAGATAGGCGGCTTAGTAAGCGGGTTCTTTATAATAATTAGTGTACTCTTTAGTCTTACTACTACGACGTCTAATTCTTCGCCGGGTAGTGCGGATTTAGTCCGTAGACCTAGAGTGTTGCCTGCTCTATTATTAAGAGGGATCTGCTTCTTACTATAGATAACCTCTACCGAACCCTTACGGCCTCCTAGAGGTAGGATAGGTGTCTTAAAGCCGCTACTTAAGGCCTCTTCGTTAGAGAGATCTTCGCTATCTAATAGCCTCTATAAAGGAGTCTTCTTAGTCTTCTTAGCTTTAGGCTTCCGTATATATATAGTACGCCGAGCCTGCTCTATCGTAATACCCTTACTATAAGGAGTCTATAGCACTCCGCCCTCGAACTACTTATCCTACGACTTAGGGTGTTCTTGTATGCCCTAAGTTATTAGTAAAATAGCTTGTTTATTAAGGTCGTATGCCTGTTCCTTAGTTTCCTTTACTTCCTTCTTTAGCTACTTAATTAAATCGGCGGCTCGGGTACAATTATCTTCGAGCTTATTAATTTTGCGGTTCTTATCCGTATTATCGGTACGGAGTTATATAAGGCTACTTCCTCCTAGCTAATTATCTATTATTGCGATCTTATCGTTCGCGGATATTAGGTCCTCTCGGACAGCCTACAACTTATTACTTACTACCTTCTATTTAGCTTCCTTCTACCTAAAAGCCGACCTGTTCCTCGTAGCCGAGCTACGTACTAAATCGTACTCAATCTTAGCTTAATCTAGTATATCTAATAATACTGTCGGGTTCTTGTTAAGAAGGTTCTTAAGGTCTCGAGGCCTATCGATTTCGAAGTCGTTAATATCGTAACGAAATGCCTAGTTCCTAGTACCTTCCTCCTCTCCTTCTACGGCCTCCGACTTAATCTCGTCGATTAGTATCGTATATCGGAAGAAGAGCTTATCTATTGCTCGTCTAGCGGTATCTTATTTTCCTAACTTCGTACCCTCTCCTATATACTTACGGCGCTTATATTCCCTACCGAGCTGTTTTATTATATACTCTACCTGTTCCTTCTCTTCTTTCTGCTTCTTTAGTATATTCTCGAAAGAATCGGGATTGTCTCGACCCTAAGTCTAAGAGCCGTTATTACTATTATCGCCGCCTTCGGTCGCTATTTTGCTAACGAAGGTATCGTCTATTCGTAAGAACTCGTCGTCGCTACTATTACCTCCGCGAGGTATCGGGACTAGTTTGCCTCTACGTAATAGGCGCTATAAGAAGTCCTCGTTCTAGACTTCTAGTATATTAATGCCTGTTTCTATTAACCTACTATTAGTAATGTCTTGCTAGTATGCCTTGCCCTTTAGCGATACTAGTATATATACTTAGCAATTGCAAGCGCGTCGCGTCGTACTACTACTCGTATTACTAACGTAGTCTATAGATGTTATATTACCGTAATATCGATAACGTAATAGCGTAGTCTTAAAGTCGTAGCAAGTAATAATACGGGCATAGGGTTACGAGAGGCTCAAACCTAGTAGCGTAAAAGTATATAATACTTGCTACGAAGAAACAGAAGATTAGTCGTTGTTACTACGACGACTATATCTTTAAACAAACAAAGGCAAGTAAATGTCTAAGACAAACAAGCCTATAGTACGGTATACTATAACAAATTTCGAGGAGATTATCCTTTAGCTATTGTTCTTAACGCAAGGTAGTAAGCCTGTTTTAGGTAGCTTCTTAAAGTCTCGCTACTAGCTAGGGCCTAAAGGCTAGTTAGCCGTATCGACGGTTAATAATATTGCTAAGAATGTCGTTAACGGGCAACGATAGGTTATCCCCTTTAATTATAGGTTCTTTAGTAGGCCCTCTAGTAGGCTCTTTAGTAGGCACCTTAGTAGGAGGCACTTTAGTAGGCACTTTAGTAGGCACTGTGCTACTAGCGTTGTCGTTGCTAGCGCTACTAGCGGCGCCGCGGTTGTTGTTGCTTCGTAATAAGCCGGCTATTATAAGGGGTAATACTAATAATATATTATAGGCTCCTAAGATACGGATATAGCGGAATTAGTAGATATCGGCTTAGTGCGATTAACTTAGTATAATAGGCTATATAGAAGGCCTTGCTTAATAATTAGTACGGTTGTTTTAATAGAATAGTACGTATAGGTCCCGTTCTTCGGGCGTAATATAGTTAAATCGATAGTTTTCGTAGCTATACCGCTAAAAGCTTAAAATAAGGACTATCTAGCTACTACCCTTAAAGGGGTAATCGAATACTATATAAGAAGGGTTATGTTAGTAGGTAGATAGGGTAGTAGTAGGTATAGGTAGTATTCGATAAGGAGCTAGGAGGAGAGGGAGGAAGGCAGGCAAGTTAGCCTATTACTAAGCGCTAAGCCCTGCCTAAGGCACTAAGACCCTAGCTTTACTTAGCCTAGTTACATGCTAATCACGTATAGCCTCTTTAGCCCTAATAAGATATTCTATAAAGTACTTGCTATAGGCGTTTTATAGGTACTCTATAGTAGGCGTTATATAGGATAATTACTATAAATAGTTCGAACTTCGAATACTATTAGACTATAAGCGTTTTAGATAGTATTTACTATAAGCGTTCTAGATAGTACTACTCGCTATATATATCTCGGATAGTTACCGCTGTAGGCGTTTCGAATAGAACTCTATACGCGTTCCGGATTAGACTTAGTATAACTTTAGAAGCGTTTCGGATTAGAACTAGTAATTACTATCTAGCGCGTTCTAAATAAAACTTAGTATAGGCGTTATAGATAGTAGTACTAACTATAAGCGCTCCGGATTAGACTTACTATACGCGTTTTAAATAGTACTTAGCATTATAAGCGTTCTAAATTAAAATTCCTATAAGTGTTTTAGATTAGGGTTACTATAGGCGTTTTAGATTAGACCTACTATACGCCTTATAGGTAGTACTTACTATAAGCGTTCCGACTTAGAAAGAACTACTTACTAAAGATATTTCGAATAGTACTCGCTATAGGTATTCTAAATAGTAATTACTATAGGCGTATTCCGGAAGTAGTTACTATAGATATTTTAGACTATCTTACTATAAGCGTTTCTAATAGTGCTTGCTATAAGCGTTTCTAAATAGTGCTTTCTAATACCTACTATAACGTGTTCTAGACTAATATTACTATTAGCGTTTAAGATATAACTTACTATATACGTTTTAGATTAGGCCTACTATAGGCGTCCTAGATAAGACTTACTATACGCGTTCTATATAAGACTGTCTATACGCGTTCCGAATAGTACTTGCTATAAGCGTTTCGGATTAGACTTACTCTACGCGTTCTATATTAGACTTTCTAACTTACTATAAGTGTTCTAAATCAGACCTACTATAGGCGTTATAGATAGGAGTTGCTCTAAACATCTTTAATTAGTCTTACTATAGGCCTTATAGATAGCTACTCGTCGCCTTAGGCTTCTCGTATGGCTCTTCGAGCCACATTAACACTAGTATAGGAAGACGACGAACGGAGCGTGGGAGAATTGCCAAGTCTGTGCGTCGCGGAAAGCACGGCTTTTGTGTCGCCACATTCCGGTGAATGTTTGACACGGCCGATGCCGTCTGTTCTGAAGTTGAAGCGTCTAGACAAAATGACCTTCAAATGTCACGTTACTGGAATGCCACCTGCGTGTGCTCTTTTGAGGAGTATCATCATGATTATTGGCACTTGTGCCGAGGACTTTCCCTTGCGGGCCGAGCTGTCAAGCCCACCGTTGTTCGGTGTTCGACCCAGATCCCCCAATTACTCCTACGTGGACGTCTCACTCGACAGTGAGAATGATTGCATCACTTGTCTTGTGAGCACCCCGGAATGAAATACCCGGCCGTCAGTGATTTTGGGCCGGCCCCTCTTCTTCTGCATCTTCACGCTTACGCGCTTAGCACAGCTCGCACGAGACGAGACGGAGACGAGACGGAGACGTAGCTGCTAGCTCGTTTCGAATGTCTGCCCCAGAAGTACTGCGAGCACGGTAGCTACCTCAGTCTTCGCTCACCTCTGCGTCCTTTCTCCCCGACTTGCCCGGCATGGCTTCCTCTGCAGACCCGAGTTCACCTCGTTCGGAAATCACCCATTCAACGGACTCGTCGAGCAACACTCCAGCATCGTCAGTAACAACGAGCTCAGCAAACTCAAAGACCTTGCCCGCAAAGGATCCCAATACCTCTCAGCGCATCTTCTCAGAGAGTAGGTCCTCCAAAGAACAGCCGACAACCGCAGACCAATTGATTCAACTTACGATTGATTACCTCGAAGCCATTAACTCTCGCTCTTGGGACGAAGCGTGCAAGCTCCAGGCTTACTTCCACCCTGCTTTCATCACCGAGTGTAGATTCACAAATCGAGAACAGACATTTCTGGATAGTGTGGAAACTATGCGTGAACAGGCAAAACTTTTCCCCAAGTATCGCGCAAAACTTATCGAGGCATCTGGAAACATAGACGATGACGGAAGGGCTGCTCATTGCTTCTTTCACGCTGAATGGCTCGACTGTCCACCTGGAATCGTGATCAAGGTGGTCTATGCTATAGAATGGAGGCATGTCGACGGGATGTGGCTCTGCTACAGGACGAACGTGCTGCCTGGGGTGGACGAAGTGGTTTGAACGAGAAGCGCCTAGGAAGGCATCCCCGATGCCTCTGCCAACACCAGGTCTCAAGCAGGATTAGCCCAGCATTTGGCGCATGAAACGGATCCGGGCAACCTCAACATGATCTTCGCCTTAGACTTGCGAGAGAAACACACCCCAACGACTTGGTTCCTTCTCTGGAGCCTACGGCAACGTCACTGCCAGCGGTGTAGCTGACACACTCGGCGTCAAATTTGCTAGAACAGCATTTTGAAGCGTCCCTTACGCCTGCCGAAATGGTGAGTGTGACTTCTCGGAGGGTGTACTCGCATTTTGCAGCCACAGAAATTGTGTAGTTTGGAGCACGGCTGCGCAGCTCTCGGAATGACGGGCTTCTACCCGGGGGAAGCAAAATCTCGAAGATGCGCATCAGCTTGAACGCACTGTGAACAGTCGACAGCGATGATTTTACCAGGAAAAGCAGCCGTGGAGCGTGGCATCATTCTCGGGCTCAGGAATGCTGCCGTCCAGACACAGCCATGTGGAGTCGACCTGACTGTGCGGGCTGTGCGTAACTGGACATCGGCTGGTGCCATCGACTTCGACATCAGCTTGCGCGCCAACGCCAAAACGGAGCAGCTTGCATTCTTGAAGCCAACATCCGAAGGCTTGCAATCATCTCTACGCCTGGCACAAGGAGCCTATCTGATCGAGTTCCATGAGAACGTAGACATGCCACTGGACATCATGGGTCAGATCTACGTCAGAAGTTCTATGTTCCGATCTGGAGCTCTCGTCACTGCCGGCGTGATGGATTCTGGTTACAAAGGTGCTATTGGAGCCATGTTACAGGTCGTGAGCCCGCACGGATTGCTACTGCACGAAAACGCCAGGGTGGCACAAATGGTCTTTCACGAGATGAGCGAAAAAACGGATGGGTATAGCGGAGTGTACCAGGGAGCTCAGAGCATTGGACTGTAGGGTGGCATGGGATGCCCGAAGGCGAATTCTTGGTTGTACACTCTGGAATGCGCTGTCTCTGTATCGTGCCCTCTCTAACCTCGTCATCCCGGACTCCGGCTTCCTCGCTATCGACGACCCACACTTCTCCCAGCATTCTAAGCGCAATTCGGTGCTCAAACTCTTCCTTCCAAGGCTCGCCACAGCTTATCATTTACGTACTCGCACACGCCTTGCTCCAACGAGAATAGCTTCGCCATGCATCATCTAACGTCTCCGATGTTCTGGTTTCTTCGTCTCGATCTTTGCTTGCGAAGTCTGTCCTGTGGCTTTTGCTCGAAGACTTCGCTCGACGAGCACAATCCCGCCAATTAATGCGACCATCAGAAGTGTTTCTTTCGGAAACTCGTTCGAGCTCATGATGAAATGCTGGTTCGTTTTCTGTCGATATGCTCCAGTGCTGTTATGCTCGTGGTGGTGTGTCTATACTGCGATCTGTTTCGCGCTTTGGTGCTTGGTGTGGCCAACGTTGATGGAGACCGGGGTGATGCGTGTAGTCGAGAAAAGGGGCAGGGGATACTCGCGCCACACAGAACATCATTGCAGCGCAGGCTATGACGCTGTAAGACTTGCGGTCAGGCTCTCGGCCTTACAGATGCTCAATGCTGCCAGCGCATGCATGCAAAGAAATCTTATCGTCAATCCTACGGGCAGTGGAATAGAGTTCAGGCACCCGTGGTATCCCTGCCATATCAGCGCTTGAAGCGGTGAAGTAGCGCCACTGCAACGACATATCCGGAACTATGCATTCAAGATGACCGTGTGCATTGTCTTGGCTTGACTAAGTCCTTCTCACTTCACCTCAGAACATCTCTGCAACGAGAATGATCCGCCAGCCTGACGCTTTCAAGGTCCGTGGCACGCACCTACAGCCTCTCTTGGAAACCAATCCTCCCATCGCCGCTCTGCAAATGGAGGCGAGAAGCCATTGGACACTGTCGCACCGTGACTTTGTCAATTCTCAACCAAGACTGCCAAGAGTGCTGCCATATAGCATCGATGAGAATAGATCCTCACGAGTCCTCACCACGACCCCATTCAATCAGCTCACCTCTCCATCGGTATGGAATCTCCTGCTCCCAGCGCCTAGCAGCGACGAGCTCGGTGACTCTGTCTCTCACTCCTTGTTGAGCCGCTGTCAAAGTGACTCCCCGCGTTAGTGCATTGTCGCACCCCTCAACCCAGACATTGATGAAAGTCCAGGTCAGCTTCGCCGCGCTGAATGGATTCTGGTAGAAGATGGGCTCATCGCGTATGCGTACGCCGTTGTCATCGAATTCTCTCAGCCACTTGTGCGCAAAGATCGCTGGGCTGCAAGGCTGTTGGATATTAGCGATTGGATTCGGTCTCAAGGGCCTGTGGAGCAATTTACAGGGCCGAATCGCGGCCTATTGGTGCTGATGTCTGCCATATTGCCTTGGCGGCTTCTTCAATGGTCAACGTTGGTGGACGACTTCATCTTCGAGATCACGCTATGCTCAGGACGGGAGACTTGATTTCGGCGACAAACGCTGAATAGCGTGCCGACTGTAAAGTGAAGTGTCTCCGTGTCGTGAATCCTGAGGTGGATTTACGATCGCAGCCTCACGCACGACGACTCTCGAGTCTCAAGTTCAAGATGTGTATACATACATTCTGTTCCTTGGTCTATACTAGGTAGTCGGAACTGATACCTGGACACGCAGAGGCTCGGCAATTCTTCAAGTACTGTACACTTGGTTTGCTCACCAAAAGCCTGGTAAAGGACAACTACCAGTGAAAAAAGACCACAGCATAGGCCAGAACATTGAATGAGCTGAACGGACTATCAGAAGCGAGATCGAGAACTCCCAGACCAAACACAGGAGTGGTCACTCCCATCGCCTTGGCACCTGCTGCTCTCTCCGCATGATCCTGTTTTGAATGTGGAAGTAGCTTTCGTGGATGGGAAAGCAGTGCTGTGGGCACTGAGGGCAACAGCGATGGCTGAAGCAACACCACCTCGATCTATCTTAACTTGTCCTCCTGTCTTAAGATCACAATATTGTTTCCGCAACCATATTACCATCGCTGATTCAACACCATCACTACAGATCAACATTCGACATTTCCAGCAGAAGCAGAGCAGATCATCATGGTATCGGCTTCACAGAGCGCTAGCACAGCTGCATCTCAGAGTCCAGTACGAAGATTATGAGGAGACATGTTACATATCCGCTGACTGACATCCTGCATAGACCGCGAAACAAGATGCATTCATTACAAAATGGTTCCCGCAAGCCGTGACACACTACAACAATATGCTCAAGCGGAGCAGCGACGAACTGTGGTCGACTTTGGGCACCGAGGACGCTCGGCGCGCTTTTATCCTCTACCAAATATTCTGTTCAGAGTTCGCCAAACATCGCGAGGAGTTCATCCGCGAGCGCCTTAACACGCCCGATAAGAGCAGAGAGAGGATTTGCGGGGCATGGGGAAGATTCTTCGTACAGATGAAAAGGCTCAGAGAGGCCACCAATGTTCTCCTCTTGGTATGGGAGGCATATAAGAACGGACATATGGGTCATGAGAAGCAACAATGGTTCCAAAGGCGACCTGAGGCCTTTCAAGAGTTTGTCCAAACGTTTCCAGAAACACTCGAGGATGCCGCAGCAAGAGGGTCCTGGTCTTAGTGGCTTCCGGATTCTTTCGTGGCCACGCTATCCGAGGAGACGGAGAAGAAATTATATGTGATGTATCGTCTGCGTCGGGGATCGTGGTTCGCTGAATGGGACCTCAGACACGAACTGTTCCAGGAGTATGAGGAGTGGATGGCGCAGCGAACGGAGGCAAACGAGAAATGCGACGTCGCTGAATTCCAGAAATGCCATTGGGGACTCCTGACGCCTCGGAATTTCTCATCGAAGTGGATCGTTGACGGGATTTTGGTGGTTTGTGCAGAGAGTGAAGACTTCCGTCAGGCCCTTGTCCAGCTGCTATGCTTAGCCTTCTAGGGCTTGTGGGCGGCGAGGTGCGCATCAGCTTGCAGGAGCAATACTCATTACTACCGTAGCGAATGCAGGATCTGCTATAGGACATGTTTACCACAATGCCGACTTTGCCCAGCTCTTTCATCGTTGGCAAGACTCTCATATTAGAGCGCTACAGAAGGCCCTTCACCGCTCTTGCCACTTCACTGCCGCCGACTGCTCGTTCTTTCCTCATGCAGCAAGCACGCTAGCAGCCGTTGAAACTTCACTTCGGCTTGGCACGCGCGCGCATTTCTCGCGGCACGACCTCAACAACAATCTCAAAACAAACACCCTCTTACGCAACACCCTCACTTGCTATACCCAACCAACAATACCAACGCACAATAGCAAGCATCCACCGAGCACCCACAATGCATGTCACCACCCTCGTCACGGCAGCCTTGTCGCTGACCGCCGCCGTCTTCGCCCCAGGCGTTGACGCCGGCAAGCGAGGTATGCCTCACTCAGCCTACCGACGTTGACAACACTGACATGTCTCTTAAGAGTGCGCCTTGTGCCTGGAAGAAGCAGGCGGACTCTCAGGCTGTGAAGCGGAGGCCCACGGCATTCCCACCATGGCCTGCCTTTGCAACTACCCAGGCTACTCGGTGAGTCGCATCTACAGTGGCAACTATCAGCTGAACTGACGCTGTGTAGACTTACAAGCTCTGCAACTCTCGGTGCGAGGGACCCGATGGCTGGCCAGAGAGAGCCCCTAGCCATGTTTGCAAGAACTGGACCACCAACGCCAGCACGGAGATGTTCACCTCCACATCCACTGCTACCGACCTCAAGATGCTTGTTGATCGCGCAGCCACGGCTACTGAGGTAAGTAACTCGAGTTCACTTCCGGGCTCGTGGAGGAAGAAAGGGATGTTTCCGCATTGGTGGGGCGGCGCAAGTCGTGGAGGTCACCAAATTGGCAGAGGCGGCCACTTGGGGATGTGTGGACCAGACGGCGCTTCATGCGCTTGGGCAAGCGACGAAGATCTACCAGACACTGTAAATGACCTGCAACCGAGTTCGGTCAGTGCATCTCGTGGCATGCAAAGGACTGATGTGCTGACAACGTCCTCTCTCCAGCATGGCCACGCTCTGCCAAACACCGCAGCAGAGCTCGGCAGTCAGAATCTCGCCTCCAACACGCAAGCCCATCCAACCATTGCGGTGACCGCTCCTACCTATCAAGCTGCCACCCAGAGCTCTGCGTCAATGACCACCACAATTGACGAGTCTGACGGCGCTTACTCCGTCATGGTCATCTACGTTCCCGGTCCACTCTCCACTGGCCCAACTCTCTATACCACCCTTACCCCCAGTCCAAATGACGCCTTTGAGGCACGCTCGAAGATCATGCATGGTACATATCACTTCTGCGGTGTCCCCGGCGGCGCATGCGCCAAGGACGATAACATTATGCGTAAGTCGTCTTCCCTCTTCCCAACCACCTCTAGACTAACACTGGCACTCTCAGCAACCACCACGTCCGCAATCCCAACCTTCTTCCTTACAAAGCGCCACGAAGAGCACAACGCCACCGCTGCTCGCTGGTCCAACGACACCGAGCTCGATTTCAACTCCACCTCTCGTCCAGGCGGCCAGCCACCAACCGGCGCTGCTGCAGAGAGCAAGGGCCAACGTGTTGACAGTAACAAGGAGAAAGTCTGGCTCATCGCCATCCTGACTGCTGGTGTCGTTGCCTTTGCGCAGATTAAGCGTCGCGCATAAGACACGGTGTTCCACAACGACCATGAAAATCCTTGCATACCAAGAAAACCCGGCATGGATTGGAAAGACGCGGAAGCGATCGAGTACGATTTTCAATTTCAAGGGAAGTACTAATGCTTTGCTTTTTTTCTTCTTCATCTGCTGTGCGGATCGGTGGGGTTCGGCGTCGGGACTTTCAAGGAAGGCTTCGGCGCATGGAGTTCCGGCTGAGGTTCATATGGCGATTGACAACAGGATTGAGAATTGAACGAGAAGCCAGAGGGATTCAATTCAGATAAGCATCAGAAAAAAGGAGTTTCAAGAACAGTCCGGTTTCATTTGTCTTCAATGTCGTCCAGCTTCTCATCGCTCGCTCGTGATCGCGTGAAAAAGACCCGCCTCGAAGGCGATCAAAGAAAGAAAATCATTTATGCCATTAAAAAAATATGCTCATACTTTCTCTCTACTTTGCTTTGCTTTGATGATTTCGCTCAAAAAAACAGCATAAGGTACACTAGGAAAATTCTGTCTGTTAATCTTCGTCAAAGATGGCCGTGGCGTTGGTCAAAATGGTCTCAACAGCCCTTTGCTGCCAGCTTGCGTCCGCAATGTGAGGGCCTTGATGTGCGCCCATGAGAGTCGGCCTGGAACAGGAAGTCAGCAAAGGGTTCGTGTTTTCAATGTATGTTTGAGTGTGTTTGAACTTACGCCAAGCAGACAGCCAAATTTGCAGCCGTCATCCTTGTCTTGCTCTCATTCTGCATCACTCTTGCCAAGTGGAGGACCAACGCTCTGAGCGTGGCATAGTTGGCGTCTGGGAGGTCATTGATGGCTTGGTGAAGACCATCTCGTCGCACGTTATCATCGTCTGTCTGGGCTGCTTCGATGAAAGAGCCGTAGTTGGCTCTTGTGAAAAGAGGGTCTGGCAGTTCTCGGAAGAAGCTTTTCAGGAGAGATGTGACGGCGTTCACGTCGTGGCCAAAGTTGGCAGGATTTCGGAAATCCAGCTGTGGTGCTGCAAGAGGCAGAGTATCAAAGGCATCACGAAGTCTGTTGACTTGAGCCATGTTACCTGTTTGGCGGTATATGCCCTCGATCTCCAGGCCGAAGAGGTCTACAGCTTGGATGCACTGGAAGACGATAATCGGCACCGCAGACTGATCGCGGGCGAAGAGATCATCAAGAGACATGCCAAAGACGCGTCCTTTTCCTGTTGCTGGTGGCGTTGGGTTCATTCGAGCATCAGATGCTGGGATAGGACCTGGAATGGAGCCTGTCGTCTGCTGATGCTGTGCACCCGTGCCGAAGCTGCCGATGCGTTCTGAAGGGTGAGTGGGATACGGTGGTGAGGCGTATGTATCGCGGAGAGGTGCTGTCTGAGGGTTGTACGGAGATTGTGTGGTGGCATATGACGGTGTTTGAAGATCGCGGTCATGAGATGGGGGACCTCCATAGCTTGCTGAAGGCGGTTGGTATGGACTTGCTTGGGAGGGAGATCCATATCTGTTGTTCATGGAACCCGGTTGAGAAGAAGCCACGTTGACCGCGAGTGGAGGCTGCGGCGACACGGGTTGTGATACCGGCTGTGCAGGTGGAGGCTGGGTCAAAGTCGGCTGTCGGATAGGCTGCGATTTTGGAGCAAGGACTGGATGCTTCTCATATTTAATATCGCTCACGTCTTGCGGCCTTTGCTTGACGCTATGCGAGAAGCTGGCAATGTAGCTCTGGAAGTCCTTCTCGTTATTGATGTCCAGCACCAAATCTCGCAGGCTTCGTTGAGTGGTCGAGCCATCTTGCAATGGGCTAATCGCAAGACCATTGCCCAACAACAGCTTCTCGTTGAATGTGGCGAACTTCTGCAGCTGCAAGGTGAGAGCACTATCGCACTCCTTGATGAGGTCTTGAAGCGCTTTCACAGCCTTTGGTCTGGCCTCCTTGAGAAGGCTCAATCTTTCTCTCTTCGCTGCACTGACCTTTTGCTCGTAGTCGTCATCGGCAACCTGGACTCGTCTTAGGAGATCTGTCTCATGCTGCTCCGCGCTCTTCGGTCCCTTCAGACCAATTCGTCTGCTCCCTTTCGATTCGCCGGTCCTCGCACGATCGTAGTCTTCAGCAAGGCTGTCGTACTTGGCTTTGGCCTTCTGCATTGCCTGTTCCGCATCCGAGGCATTCTTCTCGGCCGCGAGACCTTCATGCTTCCACTGCTTCCTCCCGCGCTCCATGTTGGTGCTCAGCACGTCCAGATCCTCGTGCATCTGGTGCAGACTGAGCGCGAATTGCATGCCATTATCAGCCATGCGCTCATGCACCCTCAGGACCTCGGTCAGCTGGGCGCCATAAGTGCCCTGTCGCGTCTCGCCTCTCTTGACATTGTCCAACTGGCTTTGTGCGAGACGCTTGAGGCCCTTCGCCTGCTCTTCTTCCAACGATGATCGCTTCTTCAGGAACTGGGCAAAGTCGCGCGCCGAGGCAATGCTCTGCTTCAGCCTGTTCAAGAGGGTGTTGATGCCAATGTCCGAGTACATAACATCATCTACCCGCTTATCGTACACGCTGTCGCCGCCGCTGGTATTCGGTCTGGCGTTGCCGTCGACCTTGGGCGAGCCTGGTAGTGAGGACGTGGCATGGTCGTCGCCGTTGGCCTCTCCATCGCGGAGGAACTCGCTCGACATGGTGGCAGGTTTCGAGTATTAGTGATTATGTACAGCAAGTCTCACAAAATGGCAGTCTGAACGAAGTCTCAATGTCTGCCGAGTCAAGATCGAAGCAATTCAGTTTGATTTAAGGGTTTCCATGGCATGCGACAGCTGTAGCGCAGCAGCCGACGCCAACGCCAAAGCCTGACGACGCACCTCAGCCACGAACACACGCCAGCAAGGATGGCGCGGTCCGAGCCTACCATCCATACGTATGACGCGTTAGAGGTTAGCCGCGATCGACCGTCCGTGAACATTTGATGAAGTGAATGAAAGAACATCCTGATCACAGCAACACACATTGAGCAACCATGGCGCCGCCGCTTGGCTGGGAGCCCAGCGCTCAGACAACTCATCCCATCGAATCAGATCGATTGCCTCAAGAAGTCGTTGCTTGCTTGAGAAACGCGAGATTTGTATGTCACAAGAGCTTCAATCCTTCTGGGGAGTCTGCTATATTGTAGCGATAAGGAATTTAGTGCTTAGAACATTGGCTATGCAAATACTGACATCGATGCGTACAGCTCCATCTGGCAACATGCACCAACAACGTCCCACACGTATCTCTCATGAACTACACCTACCTGCCTTCGCACCCATTCCCTAGCTCATCAAACCTCCCATCTGGACCAACGATCATCATGACCTCGAACCCAAGCTCAAAGAAAACTCTCAATCTTCTCTCAAATCCTCACGTCTCAGTCTGCATACACGATTGGGTATCCTCCCGACCTCCAAATACATTATCCGGCGCCGACCGCGAACGAAGCCCAGCAGGTGGACCTCGAAGCAGTCTTGCAGCCATGCTTATGCAAATGAACAGCACAGCCGTCTCCTCAAACAGCATCACAATCAATGGCGAAGCCCATGTCCTCGAAGCCGGGTCTGAAGAGGAGAAGTGGTGCAAGGAACAGCATTTGGCGAATAACACTTTTGAGGATACGAATGGTCAGGCAAATGCTGCTGCGGAGCTTTTTGGCACGAGTCCTGCTCAAGCTGGAGGTGGAATGATGCAAACCGGAGATAGTGGCAAGGGAGCATACATTGAGAATGAGGATGCGAGAGTTGTGGTTGTGAGGATTCGGGGTGGAAGGATATCGGATTGGAAGGGCGGGGTCCAGGATTGGGCGATTTCGACAGACAGTAACACTTCCAGAGCGGTCGC
>NW_006921533.1:6752875-6789493 GCF_000340215.1 Pseudocercospora fijiensis CIRAD86
TATGAGAGTATTCATATCCATATTCGACAAGCGTGGCGTGTGGAGTTGGCGTACGGAGATGGCGTCCTTGGAGTTGGAACGGCAAAAAATGTTGAGTCAAACTGAAGTACGGATATTCAAGTATGATCATGGAAATACCATGGATCTTTCAGGCTTCTCAAATCTTCAGTGTCTCATGTCATAGCCAACAACACAAGGCTGACGCAAGCAATTTCTCAATATCATTACTGTATGGGGTATCTTGAAAGCAACGCCGCAGCCCAACCAGATATGCCCACGGGTCTCATCTTAAGCTCACATACACCTCCAAAACACTCACCTGGCGAATCTGAGTCTCTCGAATCTCCCTCTTTCCATCCTCATCTCCATCCTCCTCCCTCTTAACAACCCTCGTAACACCTTCTTTCGATTTCCGCTTCTTCTTAGCAACAGCCTCATCAGGCTGCTCATTCTCAATTCCAGCGGCAGTAGTTCTATCTGATTCTCCCGATTGGTCCTTCAACTGTTGGCATTCCTCCTCATATCTAACATCATCCACAGCCCCCACACTCCCCGTCTTCAATCTCACAACATACTCCTCCCTCTCCTGAAACCAAACCGCTAGTCCCATAACTTTAGAAATAGCTTTTCCTGTCCCTTTGATCACGACTTCTTCATTCCCATCCTTCTTTTTCTTGAGATGCTCCACTTCCTCAGCAATAGCTTGGATCTCATCGTCCGGACCTCTTCGCCAGTTGTTCTTTGCGGATTGCGTCCCTGCCTGCACGAGTCTCTTGTCGGCGAGCTGGAGTAGCTTCTCGGTCCGTTTTACTGCTGAGAGGAAGGGAGTTTTGCTGCCGACATATATGACTTTTGGTTGCGAAGAGCCGGCGTATGGTGAGGGGATTGAGGGGCGGAGGAGTGGACGTTTGGAAATTGAGGCAGATTTGGGCAATTTGCGCTTCTCTATGCGTCCTGTTGATATTTTGTTCATCTTGGGCGATGAGGCTGTTTGTTTCCTAAATCTTTTCTGGTCGTGACGTTGATGGAGTCGCGATCGCGATGTGTGGACGCGTTGAGCTTCCAGTTTTGATCAAGCGCCATCAATTTTTGACGCGAACTGTTCAATGTGGAGCTGTCGACGTCTGAACCACTTCCAAGCTACTTGCTCCTTCGAACTCGTCAACCACTCTCGAGTCTCAAGTCTTGTAGAATGTAGCGGACGACATGCAAGATCGAATGTCTCGTCATTGAGCCTGCACTATACCGAGCAGTAAGGCTGGTCTTGCGCAGAGGTGTGTAGTTCCCGCCAAGCGTTTCACAGATCTGATCTCCGAACCCAATCTCGAACCCAATCCCTCCTTCTCTCTTCTCTCCAAACATACAATGATCCTGCGACACCTCCACCTGCCCGGCATAGTAACATACAATCACGCCTCCAAGCTCCAAGACATCATCGTCAAAAAGCTGCTCGCCCACAAAGCAAATCCTCAAACCGTTCACGCTCCCGACCCGACCATAATCACCGCCCAATTCCATCCAGTCTACACTTGCGGACGCCGCGAAGTCGGAACCGTGAGCCCAGAGCAAAAGAAATACTTAGAAGAACCCACCAAATACGGCCAAGCAGAATTCATCGAATCCCTAAGAGGCGGTCAAACAACTTTTCACGGACCAGGACAATTAATTGCATACCCAATCCTCGATCTCAAACGCCACAGTCTGACCCCTCGATCATATGTCTGCCTCTTAGAAAAGAGCGTAATTGCTACATGTGCGCATTATGGTGTGAAAGCTATGAGTACAGAAAATCCTGGAGTCTGGACGGATGAGGATCATAAGATTTGTGCGTTGGGAGTGCATTTGAGACGGAATATTACGAGTCATGGGATTGGATTTAATGTTGATACGGAACTGGGATGGTTTGAGAAGATTGTTGGGTGTGGCTTGGAGGGGAAGAAGGCTACGAGTTTGAGAGCACAGGGCGTGAGAGATGATGTGGATGTGGAGAGTGTTGCAGGTGTTTTGGTGAGGAAGATTTGGGAGGGATTGGAGGGTGTGGAGGCTAGTATCAGGATACCGGAGCAGAGTGTGAAGTGAGGTAGTCTGACATGCTCGTTTGTGCCTTCGAACGACAAGATATCGATGCACCAAGGCAGAGTCCCTCGAAGCTATTGGTGTTTGAGCACCAGGAGTGCAGAGCTACAACAGAGCGATCCTTGGACTCTCCTGTCCCCGCCGCGAACGAATCCTATTAGGGAGAACACTTGCACGCTAGCTCGAGGTTCAGGAGCGGCTGTATCCTAGCAGAAATCCTCCTCTACACTGTGAATTGTCGCAGGGGCAGCAGGCCTATTGGCAGAGTTGGCAACTCGAGCTCAGCAACTTTCAAAGACAGTCATGACGTGTGCCATGTGCATCTGCAGTAAGCCATGGCACATGCTCAACATCCTCACATGGCGAAGGCTGCACACGTTCTCGCATCGTGAGTCCTGCTTTCGTGTCGAACGAAGCTTGGTTGCCAAGTCTCATTCGAGAAACACAGCACCACTCACGTTCTTACAGCTGGTCATCATCAATCCAGTGGCGAGCGTAATTCGCGCAGCATCACTCAGCAAGACTCAATTCGCTCAAACCTTCCAGATTTCATAGCCGCGAACAATGGTTCCGCCAACTTCCTGATGGCCTTGTCTGTCGTCATCGGCAGGAGTTAGAAGCAGTGTCCCAACACCACAACAAGAAGCTCTTGTTTCGCTTGGTATTCGCACACACATACACCAGCCTGGCATGAGTGGAAGACGACAACATACACACTTCACAGATCGCAATTCGCATACCTGCTCCTACACACTAGCAGCCCATAATGGCTGGGACTTCGACGTATGCAAACGCTTTTCAGTGCAACTTAAATGTTGATACTGACCTACTTTTCCTAGCGATAGTAATGCCGCTGAGCAAAGCGGCGAAAAGAGCGGCCACAAGAAGCCCTCGAAGAGGAGTAGCTTGTTGAGCAAGTTGCCAAGACTCGCAACTCTCTTAGGCAAGAAGACCGATGAGACAGTCACGCCGTTGTCTCAGCCTGGCGCAACATGTCAGGATGGAGGCACAGCCATCGGCAAAGCTGTCGCGAAGAGCGGAGAAATGCTCGCCAAGGTGGTCAGTAATGACACTGGCTACCAAGCAGGTACAGAAGACTTAGCTTGTCACGAGCCTGGTGTCATCTACGCTTCTCCAGGGCCAATGTCGGCGGCAAGTGAGCCTTCGAGTGCGCCTTGGTCGAACATCAGCAGCGGAAACAATACTGCAATCACCACTCCTGGAAGTAGCATTGACCCGAAAGGCAAGCTCCCATCACGCCCCGGTGTCCTTCCCGATGCATCACCTCAAAATGGGAGCTTCAGTTCCAATAGTCGCCCATCTACTGTTCGATCTATGACTTGGAGTGCCCTTGGGGAAGTCAGGATTCCGAGCCAGGACTCGGGTGGTGACAAATTCGAATCATCGGAGACGAATCTGATCGATGGCGAAGCTCTGAACAAAGTTGTCACTTTTGATAAGAATACACGCTTTGCACCGAGCAATCACTGCTCTTCTGTTAAGTTCTCCGAGAGTCCAGGAACTCGCCAGTCAATTACTCTATGGAGTGAGGATCCCAATTGGAAGCTCTCGGAAAGGGCGCAAGCGCATCAGAAAGCAGTGCTTGCAGCTGATCCAGACACATTGCCTGTTGTTGCCAAGGTCAAGTCTGCGCCAGAAAAGGGCTCTTCGAAAATACTAGTCCCGAGGAAGGAGCGTGTGAGCTCTCCAGGAAAGAATTTCGAATCCAATGGGCAGAAGGAGCCCATGGGGATGACAGGCAACACGAATGCTGAAAATCCCATCGGCAAGCTGAAGAGCGCTGTGCCTTTGCCGCAGGAGCCAGTGCCCAAGCCTGAGTTGGCGCCGATTGGGGACCCAGGATATGATAACTGGACCGAGCTGGGCAAAGATCAGAAGGTTTGTCATGCGTAACAGCTCGAAGGTAAGCGATGTATTGACATAGTGATCTTGTAGGTCAAACAACGCCGAGAGCTCGTTTCCGGTATATCATCTTACAACTGGAGTGCCGCTCAACGCCATCGCACCCAGCCCATGGCAGAACGAATGCCAATCGGACCAGGTGGCGAGACGGCATTCAGTGACACCGAGGACATCAACGATAGACAAGAGGTCCCTTCCCAAAATTACGGCAACTCGGGCAAGCTGAACACCGTAGCCTTTACCAACACAATTCATACCGGTGGCGTCTCTCCAAGAACAACCCCAGCAATGTTACCAGCCGTCGCAGCTGTCGAAGAAGAAGAAAAAGAAGTCCCAGAATCCTCAAGTTCCTCCTCTAGCTCCGCCTCCTCCTCCCAAAACAACACCACAGAGACCCCTCAAAACCCCAAACCTTCAAAACCTTCTCTCGGCACAACACCCAACGACTCAGCCCGTCCCTCGCAACACCCACACCACATCTCCCACCCACCTTCAGGCTCTATCGATCTCGATCTCCTCGAATCCAAACTCGTCAAAGCCGGGAGTTACGAAGTCAAATTAACAAGTTCGTCGAGATCTTCTGATACTTTTGGGGGTAAAGTGGAAATGTATAGGAGTCATGAGAGTGGGGAGGGGGAGTGTCGGAATGGGTTTAGGAGTTGTGAGATGAAGAATAAAAGTTGGGCGGGTGGAGGAGAGTGAGTGATTTGAGGTTGAGATTTTTTTTGGGTGGGAAGGGAATATGTTTCTATGTAATGTGTAATGATGATTGATGATGATGTGTGTTGATCGTGATTGTATTAGAGTGGGTGGTGAAAAAGTCTGTCTGTTTCGTGATCTTCGTGATTCGTTCGTATGCGGGGCGTATTATTAATGTTGGTTGATTGGTTTTAGGAAGAAGTTGCCGCCCTCGAGATTGTAGCGACTCCATTCCCCGCCTTGTCTTTTCATTTTTATGTGATCTGTACATTGATCCGTCCATTTCTCTGCTTTCATGTCTCGGCATAATCTTTCGTCGACTTGTACAGTTATAGGGCAAGGTTCTCCGATGTGAGCGTCTTTTGGTGACGTGAATATGTGCTGGAAGAAAGCCCTGGCACGACTGGGCGACTTGGGACTGGCTTGGGTTGAGGGCAGAGCGGTCAGATTCTCGAAATATGAAGCTTGGTCGGGCGATTTTTGTGCGTTGCAGTACTTGGTGAAGTCGAAGAAGTCGTCGTCGTAACCTTTCCATGAGCTTGAGCTACCTGGCTGATTGGACTTCGCAATTGCAGGTTCAGCATCTACAGCAATGTCCAATGATCGGTCGTTTGCGTGCATCAAGTATCGAGCCATTGCATCGGGATGTGGATCACTTGCGAGTGAAGGTGGTCTCTTCCTTCTCACCAGAGTCCTTCGAATTGGAGGTGACTGCAGAGCAGGTATCGGGGTACCAGGAGCCTGATTAATGAGATCGTCGGAACCTCGATCATGTGTAGCGCCATTTTGTGTCGCTTTTGGAGCCAGCATTCGTCTGACCTCTGCCACTGCAGGGCTGTAATCTTCCGTTCTGCCAAGGAATCGCAATGGCAGGTCATGTTCTTTCATCGTGGTCTGGATCTCGATGTCTGATGCAATCGTTCGAGCTTTGTCGTCGACCCCAGAATCTTTTGAGGAGCTGAAGTACATCGTCGCAAGATCCTCTCCTGCAATGTCTGGACCAAGATCAAGATTTGAAGGCAAGAAAGGCGGCAGTGGCTTGTCATGAAGCGAGGCTTGAGGGACTGGGGACCGTTCTGAGCTTGGCTGTAGATTTTGAGCAGCCTTGTAATGCTCAGCAGCTGTTTTCAGGATATCTGCTACCATTTTCGTCTTGCTGTCGTAGCCCAGTCGCGATAATGGCGAAGCACGATCCAGACACTGGCCCCATTCGAGCCGGTCAGCATAAGCCAGAGCAATCTCGTCAGGTAGCGTTCGAATCAATGCCTTCCAGCCATGCTGGCTTATCCCATTCGCAGTGCAGCACCTTTGAAGCACCGCGTGGAGATTAATGGTGTTTTGGTGGTCATGTTCAGCGTAGCGACCTTCTTGAAGAAGCGTAATGACTCGAGCTTGATGATGATGCGTTCCAGAGTAGTGGTTGAGAGCACAGTCTAGACTTTCAAAGTGATGAAAGAATGTCTTGGCGTCGTAGTAGATCCTTCCGTCGTCAGAGCAGGTAAAAGCTCGCTTTTGAGACAACGCAATGCGTTCAATGGGTTCCGGGTGGCGATGCTTGCTTCGATGCAATCTTACTTGATGAGCATTTCTGCCTACATGAGTACACGAAGGGCATATACTGCCGTCGCCAAGTCTGGTGCATCGATCCTGGAAGTGCTTTTTCCGGTCTGCCTTCTTCTTGAACGTATTTGGGCAGTGAGAACAGGCATACTTGTTGTCGGCCTGTTTCTCAGCAAGTGTCCGAGTATTCAGCTGAACGAGTTGCTGTTGGCCTGCTCTATACTCTTGTATAAGGTCCATGTTGGTGAGATATGGTAGATCATAGCCAATCTGCCCCGATATCAGAGAACCCGTGGAGTAGGTTGTGCACGAAGACGCTCGAGACTGGAGACTGAAGACGGAGGACGTCGCAACACTAGACCGATTGATATCACTGTCGACAGTCGAAATCGAATCCCTAGCTGTGCAGATGCGTGTGAGTCCCATTCTCATCTTTGTCGTTTGCGAAGACTTACGCCACTGCATGGGTCCCTGTTCCATCGTACCCCAAAGACCATTAGCACCTTCACGGCTCGCGTGCAAGTTCTGTGAAGACTCTTAAAAGCAAGAAACAAAATCCAATCCTTTTGATCATGAATCGCAGGGCATGAACTCATGTCGAGGAGAGCGTACAGATGCCATCTTAAAAGCTTCTCACCTGACGAGAACACTACCACGACCTGAGGTTCTCAGACTCCTACCTCGTGTTTCAACATTAGAGAGGCCTCCAGGCCCGCAGATGGCGCGAGAGGAGGTGCATAGAAATGTGTGGTGTTTGGAGGCAACCTGAAACGCTAGTGGCCATTCACCGGTTCTGAGGTGTGGGGTGTCGTCACAGGCTGACAGCCTCGCTTATATGCGAGATTTCATCGAATCTCTACGTCAAGATTGTTGTTCTGACTGCTCGGTCGTTCATTCGTGCTCTCGATGCAGATCTATTGACGCCGTATCCTCGGATCTCAATGGGCATCGCGTAAAGTACAACGTGTATCATAATCCGGCTGGAACACGAAAGTATCGCAAGACGAGGCCGCAAAAGCCAAGACGTTCAAGAGATGCGAGTCGACACAAATCTGTCCGAGCAGCCGTTTGGGCTACCATAACAGAACAGGCTTGATCGTCTTGCCAGCATGCATATCGTGCAATGCTGTTTTGAAGTCGTCAGCCGGATAATACTTGACCATTTTATCAACCGGCAGCTTTCCAGCGCGATAATGCTTGATCATCTCCGGAATGAACTCTCCTGGAAAGCTGTCGCCTTCCACGCATCCCCACAGCCTGATGCCTCGGAAAAGGTGCTGGACCAGGTCGAGTGAGAAGCGGTAGTCTGGGCTTACAGGCCCGCCGACCTGCACATACGCTCCACGGGTGTCGACAGAATAGTAAGAGCTCTCCACTACCACGGGCACTCCTGTCGTCTCGATTACGACGTTTGGTCCTCGACCTCCAGCAACTTCTTTCATAGCAGCTGTCAGGTCCGTGATATCAGTTGTGTTCAGACCGTGTGTGGCCCCGAATAGCTCGATGGCCATATCGATGCGTTCCTGATTCTTGTCTACAGCCACGATACGTTTGCAACCAGCGATTCTAGCGCCCTGCATGAGCTGATCAGTATGGCTTGCTTTGATCGATATCACGCGACCTTACCATTACTGCGCTCAAGCCAACGCCACCAAGTCCTGTCACCATCACAGTATCGCTCGGTGAAGGCTTCACTAGGTTGAGAATCGCACCTACGCCTGTTTGAATTCCGCATCCGAGCGGCGCAAATAGCTGCAATTCCTCCTTGCTTTTGATCAAGTCCTTCGCAGGCAAAACGGTAGATTCCTTGACAAGGCTCAGCTTGGCAAAGCTGGAATGCCCGAAGAATTTGGCGCCAATACCAGAAGAGCCATCGCTTGATTTGAACACATCAGATTCGCCGTAAAGATTCATCGGGGCGAATGTATCGCAGTAAGCCGGTCGCTTCTCATGGCATTCCTTGCAATTACCACAGCTGTCGAAGGAAAGCAGCACCGGGTCTCCGGGCTTGATTGGCTTTGTAACGTTGGGTCCTACCGCTTTGACGTATCCGGAGCCTGGCATAAATCAGTGGCTGTCGCCTATCGCTCACGGGTTACAAACCTTCATGGCCAGGCACGATTGGGAATGTCTGTCCTTGACCTGGAGCTGTCAAAGATAGGTCCGTGTGGCAAATTCCCGTAGCTAGCATCTCGACCAAGATTTCGCCATCTTTGAGCTCAGTTGGCACTTGAATGTCTTGTAATGCCCAGTTGTCGCCTCCATGGTGTTCTGCTGCTGGTTCTGAAGCAACAATCGCCCGACTTGGAGTCATCGTAGCATACTGCCAATGAGCATTAACACGATGCTGAAATGGAGTTGCAAATCGCAAAACTGGTGCAGCGAGACTGGCTCTCCGCGCGCTCCTGCTCAAGGGAGTAGTGAGGCATACTTGCCCGTTGACTGCACGCGCAGCACGTGCCACTGATGCTCTCGGCATTGTAGTTTTTCCGCGAGGCTGTGGGTTGTTGAGGTCCGCTGTATCAATGTGCAAAGAACGTTCTTGTCATCGAAAACGGCCCTCTTGGGATCGTCAGGCTGTTGTGGATGGCGATTCAAATGTTGTTGGCAGAGTGCTGAGGATATGTCATCCTTTTTCAGCTTTTCCCGAGCACCTCATGGTCAAGCGGGAAATGCTCTCCTCTCTGACAACTTGCTAACGCTCGGCTATGTCGAATCTAACCGCTTTTGCCGTTCCCCATTCGGAGGTCGCGAGGGCCTTGGTGAGTCGGAGTCGGAGGGCAGCAGGGTGGTAGTTGACAGTGAGCGTGGAGAATGCGGCGGATGAATACCGGAAGTGGACATGAAAAAACATATTATGATGCGCGAAATGTCGTGCCAACCCGTAGAATCGCCGGTGTACGCACCTCGTATATATTGCTTCGTGTAACCTACGCCTGCTACTGAATTTTAGTAGGAAAGCTAGGCAGACAGAAGTATAAAATGCGATCTGGGTATCAACAACGTTTTCTATCTCTTCTAATATATGTTGTCGCTATTTCTAGTAGTATAGCTAGTCCTAGGTGTTGTTTGCTTAGCAAGCCGGTTGCTATAGCAAGACTGCCTACTTAGTAGATATAGGAACTCCTCCGCCTCTTTAATACTACTTCCTTGTCGAATAACGAGATTGCGCTATAGCCAAACCTCTCTAGGCGCTATATAGACAAGCTCTATAATACGTATAAGTTGTTTAGTATATTATATATTAAGGATTTAAATAAGTTAGGCCGGAAACGAGTCCTAAAGCCGCTATACGAAGAGGTATATATTCGGTCGCGATTTAGTCGGTTTCTAGTACTAATATATAGTTAGCGTATCCTCGAGTTCCTTACTAAGTGCCCTATCGCCTACTACGACGAGATTATCTAGTATCTCTACGATACCTTCGACGTTGTCGCGTCGCGCTATATTATCGCTCGTACGCTAGAGCGCTATAACTAGACGAGGAAAGTAGGTATACGGATCGCGAAGAAGCGTAACTAAGAGCTACGTAAGGACTTCGAGGTATAGCAAACTAGTAAGAACGTAGATAAGGTATATTATATAGACGAGAGTGCTAGTAACGAGCGTACTAGATAGCGGAAGACTAGATACTTACTAAAGGGGTTGCCTTATTAGTTTAACGCGTCTACGTAGAGGTCGACGCGGTAGAGTATATTACTAGCGATAACTTCGCGTAGTTATCTCGACGGTACCCTCGTTATTTAAGGATTAATTACTGCCGCTATCTTCGAAGACTAGCTCGAGTTTACTGTTCTACTATAGCTTAGTTTAGGTTAGTAGCTTGTAATAGATAACGTACCTATCTATAGGAGTTACCGAGTAAAGGACCTCTACACCGCCGCTAGTATCTAGTTAAAGTACTTGCCGCTATACTTACTAGATTATAACCTAATCGAGAACTCGTTTGCTAGCCTAAAGAGCTAGATTAAGTACTATATTTAAGACGTAGGCGCCTTCGAGGACTTTAGATACTTCGTTAAGTATACCGTAAAGGAGGCTAACGAGACAGCTATCTCGAGACACGTAGCAGCGTAGTTCTAGCGGTATAGATATCGCTATTAATAAGAAAGGAATTGTTATGTAATATAGCTAACTGTAGTTACTTATTTAACTATAGTCTTACTAAGACCGACGACTGTCTCTAACTTAGCAATACGGCCTTTTAACTCTTCTATCTCCTGTCTTATTTCTTCTATAACAATACGTGCTATATTAGCAGCAACGTCCTTTATAATAGCCTCGATATGCTATAGATTTAGAAATACCGGCTATAGTAATAAGCTTCTTAAATTAGCTAAATTAGCTAACGGTAATACAGTAGTAGCATCTCGTAGAAGGTCCTCTTCGCCTTAACTATCGGCAATCTTCTAAAAGTTAGTAAAATCTACTATTATACCTAATTGTCGTACCTCGAATATTCTACCGGTAACTATTGCGATAGAAGAGTCCTTATTTTAGTAGTTTAGAGGCCGTTTCCGTCGCTAGCATTACCTCGAGGCTATTTAAATTAGTGCTATTAGTATAAGGGTACGTTTTAGCTAGAATCCGGAGAGTACCCGCTTAGATAGCCGCGATCTATAACGACTAATAGGCTATTAACATACTACTACTATAATACATCTTTATTATCTCTTCGGTAGGAAACAATACTATCGATGCCGCCGAACAACCTCCTATTGTCCGTTTTAAAAAGTATGCAGTTGTTATAAAGATATAATACTAACGACATATTAGAAGATCGCGGCTTTCTATCGCTGTACTCCACTACTAACCCCACTACCGAAGGCCTCCGAGACCGCCGATATATCGCCTTTACTAATCGCGGGCTTAGTGCGCGAAGCTACGATTAACTATCGTCGACAGACACCTATAACAATACTACTACGCTAGGTAATTAATGCATTTCTTATTATAGTCTAATACTCTCGATACTAACGAAGAACCTCCCGCCTATACCGTACAAAAATACTAGATGCTCGCTAAGATACAGTATAATTAACAAAGTCCGAAATCCTACTTCCGTATTACCGCCCTACCGACCTACAACAACCTATACGCCGGCGTTCTAATATAGGTCTTCCTATAGCGATCGCTCGTCCTTGTTATACTTCTATAGGACACGTATTATCCGGCTGTATTAGCCTGCCTTTAAACCCTATTCCTTCTACTTAGACAGTGTTACTATTAATACTTAGTCTAGGCTATAATCTATTTCCTTTAAAACCCCGTAGATTGCCCTTATATTAGTCTTCCGCTCTCTCTAGCTGTTACGGTCTTGTCGCTTTAGCTAGTTAAAGAATATAACAAGTTAAATGTCCGGCGGCGTTATTATACGGTTAGTAGTGTTACTAACAAGGGGACTAGAAGGCGCTATAGTACTAGATCTAACAGGACTAGACGCACAGCCGTCGGCCCGTAGCTTCTTAGTTAGTCGCTTAGAATAGGGCGCTAAGTAATTATAGATAGTAATTACGCTACTACTAATAGCAGTGCCCTTTATAGTCCTTAGATTGCCGCTAGCGGCAACCTCTGCCCTTGCCTTCTGTCTCATTATTATAGCCGCTAGGCTCTTACCTAGATAGTTAATCGTTATAGGCGGCGCCGTTAGATCTAGTAGATTATAGCCTATTCGAATAGCCTTCGCCTATTATATAAGCACATTAGGACTAATCTTTACATAATTCTCCTATCTTTAGCTTCTATTTACCTAATAATAGCTATTGCGGTTAGGACAAGCCTTATCCTTACAGACCTACCAGTTACGTAATAGATATTAATAATCGCCGCTAGGTATAGGTATCGCTTCTTCCGCGTCGAAATCCACCTCTTATAAGCTACTACTAGCGCTAGTAGCCGCTCGTTAAGACGCACGAAGCTCGCGAATAGCCTATTGCGTTACGTTGCTACTACTATTGCTACGACCTTAAGAAGTAGGCGTTCTCGGGGGCAGCGGCTTCCTAGAGACAGGTACCCTTAGGTAGATAGTAAGGTTCTTCTTGCCTTATAGATACTACTTATAGAGCTAATATAACGCCCTTCGGATACAACCCCTTAATATCCTAGTCTTAAGGTATATTAGATAGCGATTAGCCTTCGTAATAGTCTTAAAGCGAGGCTCCTTATATTGCTCTTAAAGGCGCGACTACTCGTCGTCCTTCTATTATAACCATTCTTCCTTATAAGTGCCGCAGTCGTTATCGGAGGTTATCTTTAATAGCTTGCTAGCTAAGGTCTCGCGACTATAGATAATAGTCTATAGTAGGGTAATATTATATAGCTCTTCTTCTTCTTATTCTACGTCCTTATCTTCCTCGCTAGCCGCTATATAGTCGTCTTAGTCTATAGCCTCGTTACTAGCAACCTAAGTGCCTTTACCGTCGCTTCTAGCTATAGCTTTATCTAGTAGAGCGTCGTCGTTTTTATTAGTAGATAGCTCTATAGTATTCTAACGGCGGCGACGGCGAGGTTGTTTACTTATCTGTCTTAGCTTCTCGATGTTGTGCTTAGGCGGCTGTCTATTGCGGTCCGGAGGCTTTATTAAAGGCGGTAAAGGCACTAAAGAGATAGTAGATTAAATAGACTCGAGATTAGCCTCCTTCTTAGCTCTAATCGATACTACGAACACTACTAGGCTAGAAGGAGCATACTATTTACCTACGACCCACTATTTGCTAGCGAAACACTAACAAACCTCGGGTGTGCGGTATAGCGGCTGTTCTACGGGTTAGCACGACATTTCGCGCATTGTAATATTCCTTGCTGTTGCTGTCTGCTAAGGATTGCCTTGTTGCCTGCCAAGCTTTGGAGGCACCCACACAACACACTGTGCAGTGTGCACGCTTGCGGTCTAACTCATTAGATCGAGTGCTTGATAGATTTTTGGTTGACACCTTTAGTACTGGGTTATGAGGTGATGGAAGGCTCTTAATACTACTCATAGATTACTGTAGCAGAAAGCCAAGATTCACAGAGCTAGCAGGTCGCTCCAGATGGCACATTTTTGCAGCTCGAGCTCTTCTTTCCGCCAGAGATAGATACACCCTTCCAACTCCAATTTGAGCAAGAACCGCTTCCGCACAGAATGTGGATCTTGGTCGCGGAACTAAATTTTCCAAAAGTCAGACGAGCCTCGCAAAATTTCGATCGTGCCCACTCACCTAGAAACACTCCCAGTAACTCCATTCAACGTCAACCCAGTGATCGAGACACCATTAGTAGGAATACCCGTTGGGCCGCCATTCTTGTAGTCCTGTTCAATGACGATGCCGTGCTTCGTGATACCAGACAGCGTGATGCCCCTGTATGTGACTCCCCTAACGCTTCCAGTGGCGCCGGAGACAGTCTTGATTCGAACGCCGTTCTCTGAATTTACGACTTTGGAATTCGTCACAAGCACATTGCTGACCGAGTTGTCCGAGTGACCTCCGACTGATCCGATAGAAATTCCGTGTCCTCCCGAACAGTAGCCGTTGCTGAAAGTGATGTCGGACCCTGAGTTGACGGCCAGGCAGTCGTCCTGACTGTGAACAGTCGCGCGGTCGATGTTTATACCTCTGGAAGATCCGACATTAAACCCATCAGTGTTGTGGCCATGTCTAGAATCTCCGGCCGAGTTGTCGATGGTGATTGTATTGAGATTCAGATTGCTGGCTTGATCGATGCTGAAAACCTGAATTGGGGAGTCTTTGATCTTGATGTTCGAGATCGTAGATGAAGTCATTTTGTGTGCATAGAAGAACTTCGGCTTCGTCTTGCCGCCGTTCTTACCCTGACCGTCCCACCATCTGGCACCACCTCCGTCGAGCACTGAGCCTGGTGCCCCAGTAACGGTAATGCGGTTACCGGAGACTGAGACCAGAGGTCCATCCCACTCTTTGTAGCCGAAAGTGGTTGTACCTTCGAACATGACCTGGGAGCAACGTCAGTCAACTTTTTCTTTCGTCGTGGTCACATAGTCTTGTAACAAACATGTGTGCCATCTTGGAGCTTTGTCAGATCAAGTGTCATTCCAGCTGGTACGGCGAGGGAGGAGAGCACGATTGTTGAGCATGAAGACTTGGACTTGCTGACAAGCGAGGCGCCATCCGAGCCAGAGAAGGTGCAGCCTGTTGCGCTCTTGTCGAGAGAAGCCGCCTGAAGGACCTCATGTCGAACCACAGGGGTTGCGAGACATGATACAGCACCGAAGGCGAAGGCGAGCAGAACTGCCTGGAGAAGACTATGAGACATCATCGGGGCCAGGAATTGCAGACGTAACTGCGATATTGAACAGTGTCTGTTATGACTGCCATCGCCTTCGATGTTGCTGCCGTACATATACACACAGTACATAGTGACAACATCCTCACTACTGAATTACTCAAGCTTCGTAGAAACAAGGCGAGTGGCCTGCTGTCGTAACCATTCCGGATTTAGTAAAATTCTGTTGTCACGACTCGTGGCAGAGAGGTTACCACGTGATAACCGGGCCATAACTGTTTTAACCATACCCCGGGACCGCCCTCACACAGACGATTCAGTAGAACTCCTGGGCAGTGGGCAGTGCCCGGAAGTGGTTTTCAGGACACTATTGACTTCGAGCTTAATGCTTAATGCCACTGCTGCGCCCTCTCTCCTACGCACTCGACGCGTCTTGGGCCAGATTTTGGACTGTGCGTAAGGCAAATTGGACTGCGCCCGCTGCTTAAATGAGTCTGACTTTTGATACAGTTCCACCTTGATGATGAAAGTGGGCAAAGGGATAGACCTTGAGACCCTTGTAACAAGGGTATCGTTAGAGGCTGGAAGGCCTCACTTGGTCCAGCGAAGCGCATAGAACAGGCTTGAGTGCTGCGCCTCGCTATATGCCCTTACCGCTATCTGTCTCGTCGCTGTTTGCCTTGTGCATAGATACTTGGAGTGTATGCCCAGGTGTCAGGGTCCATCACGTGCCTGATGCCTGAGGCTGCAACTGCTGCACTTCATCTTCGGACTTCTAGATAGATTAGTCCTTCTTCTGAATATATCAGTTACATCAAGTAGTTATAAGCCCCCTGCGTTTCTAACGCATTCTATACGTTTTCTAATAGTTAATCCGATTGCTACGTAGATAACGCTTGTTACTAAAAATTGCGCTAATACTAATATCGTCGCTGCCCTCGCTACTCTCGAGACTCGAGTCGGCTACTATTAGTGTTAGCTGTCCGCTATACCGGTTTCTAACATTAGTATTAGCTGTCTGCTATACTAGTATAATATAGGCGCGCCTATCGGCGGCCTCGTTATATCCTTAAGATAAGTCTATAGTCTTATTTCTATATCGCCGTCGCTGTCCGTAATAGCTCCCCCTATAACTACTAACGCTTATATAAGCAACATCCCTAAGCTAAAGAATAAGGAGAATTATCTAGTATAGGCCTATACCGCTAAGGGTGCCCTTAAAGGCATATAGGTATAGCGCTATATCTAAGGGACCCGCCTAAAGCCTAAGATTAAGCTATTATCTACTAAAACATAGGAGCAATTTAAAGACCGCTAAGATAAATAGGAGGCAAAGGACTAGTTAGCGCGTACGTAGATATTCGCTAACTATATATCGGAGATCTAGCAGTCGTTACTTAGACTCGATATCTCTAAGGTAGTATAGGATTATCTATATAAGAAGTATACTAGTAAAGGTAGGTCTACTAAATTTATGCTCTACTAGGAATATATTACCCTTCGGTATAATAGCAAGGATATTAAGAAGTTCTATAATAAGTATAAGAAGAAGCTCGGTGCCTTAAAGGACACTAAATTAGCTATTAGCTAATATTAGGCTGTCTATATATTTATTATATAGATCGCACTATTCTACGAGGCATTCGTATAGATACGCCGTAAGCAGATGCGCGCCTTAGAATACACTATTAATAACAACACCCTTAACAATATTATTAGCGCGTTACTTAATAAGAATATAGCTTAATTAAACTAGGCCTAATATAATAGCTTCTTTAGTCTTTAGCGCCAACTATAATAGTAAGGTAGCAATAGCAACAATAATAGCGGTCGAGGTAACTCGAACCGTAGCGGTCGTAGTAGCCGCAGAAATAGCAATAATAGTCGTAGCTGCGGTAGAAGCAACTAGAATAGTTATTAGTCTAACCGTAAGAAGTGCGCCTATTATTAGAGGTTACACCCTTCTAACCGCTACTATACTAAGTACTCTTACCTAAAGGAGGAAGACCGACTGCGTCGTAAATAGTAGAAGGCTAAGAAGAAGGCAGTATAGCAATAGTAGCAGCGTAGACTAACTGCTTAGCAGTAGCCGCTATCTAGTTAGAATAGTACTTAGGGGCTATATATAGCTAATGCTACCTCGGGGGTGTTATTAGACCTAAGCAGCAACTATGCCTTTAATGCGATTACTATTAGTAACGCAGCTTCTATAGCACTTACTATAGCGACTCGTACTACTAATTAGGTTGTCGACTTAGATACTAGTATGTATATAGTTAATAACCCTTTATTGCTTATTAAATACGAAGGCTGTTATATTCCTATCCGGTTTAGTAGCAATACGAAGTATACTACGATAGTCGGAATGGCTTAGACTAAGGTAGTTAATAAACGTAGTATAAGCAGTATAAAGTTGTCTAATATACTATATATACTAGGTCTAGCAGCTAACCTCCTATCTACTAAGAAGCTTGCCGATAAGGGCTGTTTCTATCGGAACGACAAGCGCGTGCTATTTACTATTATTAACGGCTCGGAGGTTACTATTGCTTAGACATACCGAAAGAATAGTCTTCCCTATCTATATGTACTAACCTCCGGACCGGATAGCTAAGTTGTTACGCTTCTATCGAAGAAGGGGGTAACTTCGGGGGTGCTAACAGATACGATAGAAGAGTAGTATCTACGATATAGCTATATTTATTACCGCAAGCTGCTAAGAATAGAGTCTAAGGGCTAAATTGTTATTACTAGCGCTAAGAACGACTTCCGTAACTGCATTGCCTGTCGTATAGCTATATTACACAAGGAATACAATCGGCTGCTACGCGTACGACTATCTACGATCTATTACATTGTCTGTATAGATGTAGTTACTATTACTAATCCTAGTCTGTTACAGGAGCGCTATTTTATACTGTTTATATACGCTAAGTTAGGCTATCGACACGAATATGCTAGTACGCTTAAGTTAGGGGCTATAGTAGCTATTAAGGACTATCGTATATATATCCGTATATAGACTAGTTACTTAATCCCAATCTACCGCCTCGATAGAGGGGGTAAATACGGCGGAAATTAGCTATTAAATTAGGCTCGAGACGAGGGTATTATACTATAAGTTACTGCACCTTATTTATTAACTTAGAATAGCCTTACTAAGGTTAGCAATTACATCGTATATACGACTGCGAGAAAGATAATGCTACAGGCTAACCTTCTAAAGTCTCTATAGCTATATACTATTGCCTCCGCTATATAGGTTCTTAATATTACACCTAGAACCCTAGAAGGTCTTAGCCCCTATACTATTGTAGCTAGGGAGCTCAATTAGTCTCGAAAGCAGCTACGCCTTTAGCACCTTCGAGCCTATAGCTGTACTGCTATTATATACGATTACAGTGTCGCTCGTAGAAAGAAGATAGATAGTAGAGGTCTTGTTAGCAAGCTAGTTAGCTATACTAAGGGCTCTGTAGACTCTAGAAAGTACATAATCTACCTGCCTAATTAATATAAGGTTATCGCTTCTAAGGATGTTTAGTTTATTAAGTTAGATAGTAACCTTCTGCTTCTAAATAGCATAGATCTATATACTAATCCTAATAATCCTTCTAAGAACGAGTTTGTTACCCTTAAGTCTATTATACCGGCTTTGTTCAATTCTATAAGTAACGAGGCTCCGTCGCCTACCGAGGCTACTAGTATAGTCTAGCGGCTTCTAGCTTAGCAAGAAGAATAGCCTATATAAGGACCTATATAGGAAATAGCTAATAAGGTCGCTAATCCGTTGCTAATCGATAACGACCTTCTAGACGTTTAACTACTAGCTTCAAGTAATAAAGATAGCTTTTAGTTAGCCGAGGAAGAGCTAGTATATAAAGTATCGTTTAAGCCCTATAGTACTTGTTCTAATCGAGCGGAGCGACGGCGTAGAGATCGAGAACTAATTAGATTAGGGCTAAAAGCGCTTTAATATATTACATTCTATCTACTTAAATTGCTTATCGTCCTATGTCTGCGCTATAGCTAAGTCCTCCTCCTAATTGCGACGCAATCTAGTATTAAAGGCCTGTTAACGCATCTGTTCCTCCGCGATTGTAATCTAAATACGTATCTCTTCGTTAATCTCTTTATTATCTAATGTATTCTGCTGTCTATCTTGCTCCTACTGTATGCCTTACTCTTCCTAAGTACCTTGCTCTAGCTAGGTTACCGGGTCGCTATCGACAACATTACTACCTCGAAGAAGGTAGCTCGGGTAGGTTACCTACGATTGCTGCTAGGCTTAGCGATTAGCATTAACGTTGCGCTAGAAGGTCTTATTATTAAGGAACTCGCTAGCAACCTGCCGATCGCTAAGACGGTCTAGATTAGTACGCGGTACGAGCTTAACTCTATAGGGTTTATAAGTAAGCTTATTACGCAACTATATATTGCGGAGGGCATTAGTAAAAGTGCTGCCCTTAAGGCGGCGGCTATAGACCTCTATAAATCTATAAGATAGTGCTCCGAAGCGGATGTACTATCTAGGTACTATTAAAGTCGGCAGTATACGCTTAAGGAAAGCGATAGAGGCGACTAGAAGAGCGGCTTCCTCGGACGATAGTAGGTTATTACCTAGACTACGAGATTCTATCTTAGCAATCTTAACTAAGTCTGCCTTAAGGCGTGCTTCTTCCTCTTCCTCTTACTACCGCCGACGAAGCGCCTCTTCCTAGGTATGTTCTCGTACGCGTTACTGCTAAAGGCGGCGTTATTGCTAGCTTTATACGGTTTATAGATTACGCTCGCGCTTTGCTACCTCGGGGTCCGGATACGGTAGATTAGAGGAAAGGATCCCTCTAGGTAGCAGAGCTCGCTGCTTCTTACGACGGATATAATCCGTATAGCGGTTAATATGCGACTTATGCGGCTTGCCTTTAAAGCAGTTATAGTTAAAAGGCTCGTCGAAGAGGATATTAGTAAGATTACGGAACCGAGAGCATACGACATATGTTAAAGTAGGCGTAAAGTCCTTCCTAGAGATATCGAGGACTCCCTTATCTAGTGTTATACCCTGCGCCTTATAGATAGTAATAGCATAGGCGATAGTTAAAGGAAACTAAGTACGAGTACATTAACTATCGGAGCGGTCGTTATACTTCTACTTACGCCGAGATAGTACAATAGGCACTATATTAGGGGCTAAGCCGTCGATTTCCTAATTAAGAGTCGGTCTAAAGTACTTGTCTAACTTAACTAATACGATAGCTAGCATATCTTTATCGATAACCTCTTAATTAGTGCGCGTAGAGTCCTAAGCCTAGATAATATCGCGGACAGTACCGAGAGTGCTATTAACAATACCCTGCTATACCTAAAGGTTCTCGGTTATTATAACTCGAGCGTTAATATAGAGAGGAAGAGTTTTATACAGGTTTCCGCTAGTCTCGTAATTAGCCTAATAAGTATAGCGGCTAGTTTAGTCGGCCTTAACAGGCTTAATCGGCTATTAAGTGTTACGTATAGAGGTATAGTTGATAGTTAACACTTGCTTCTTATAACTAAACAGGCGGATAGCATCCTTGAATTCCTATAAATAGGGGCAGGAAGGATCTCGAATACGGGTCGTAAGGGTCGACTATTGCTAAATAGTTAACTTGCCTAGTCCTGCACGTAGGCCTTCTAGGGCAGCTTTAAATGCCTGTGCCGCTAGGTCGTTTCCTTGTTAACGCTAAATAGTATTTAGCTAAATAGTTTTATCGAAGAGATGCTATATATAACGCCCTAGGACAACCTTAGGTAAGTCGGTAGGGCTTAGTCTGCTAAACAGGGGGCGACCTCTAATTAGAAGAAGCTAACTAAAGTCGCTATATATGCATATAGTAAAACCTCCGAATAGTAGTAAGGTATCAACTTCCGGATCGTCTTAGTCTTCTTAAGAGTAGCTTAGGTCTTACTATCTAACCTGTCGTAATCGCTTGTCGATCTAGTACAGTTCTACTAAGTTAATTATCGACTTTTTATCGATAATAATATAGAGAATGCTATTTATATGTTCCTAGAAACTAGACAACGCCTTGCCCTTAAGCGGTATATACTCCTTTATAGTTAAAGGGAGGCGCAAGGCCGAATAGATAGTCGACCCTTTAATACTAAAAGCAGCAGCACTAGTTAGAGCGATCCGCATAATAGGATTGCCTAGTTAGTGTTGCACTACACTAGAGGAGCCCTATTGTTCTGCTATTTCCTCGATAGTAGAAGATAGAAGCTCGATTATATAGGACTTCCTAACACCGGCCTTACTATTAATATTTAGTAAGATAGGATCCGGGATAGTAGCGCTATTAATCAACTCGTTAGCGTAGTTATAGATCCGATCGTACTAAAGCCGCTGTTCTAGGGACAGGCTATTAACCTTCTACTACAAGTTTGCAATACTACTAATCTTCTAATAAGCACTACTAGTACTACGCTTGTTCTTCTACCAATCCTTGAGCTAATGTCTAAGGTTATAACGTCCGATATAAGGAGTCCAATCGTAATCCTTATCTAACTAACGATTGCTAAGATTGTTAAGGTCTTCTTCTTCTATAAGATTGCGATTAGGGATAGCCCGGGCGAGAAGTTTACCCTTAGCTTCCTCTTCTTCCGGTTTATAGTGCTCCTCTTTAAAGAGGTCTTCTATCGGCAAAGGAAGATTAACACTAAAGTAGTTAAAGGGGTAGGTATAATTGTCAGAGCACTAAGCGTAAGCTTCTTACTACGTATAGAATTCTTCTTCGGGATAATCGCTAAAAGTATATAGAAGGGCTAGGTATTAACTATCGAATAGGTAATGTAATACGACCTTAGTGCGACAATAGTCTCTATAGGTACTATTATCTTCCCCCCGATTGCTAGAGTACTTAGGGAAGTAGTTAAGTAGGCGAGCCTTTACGCGAGGGCGTATCTTAAAAGTGCTAAAGTCCTACCGAGTTAGAAACTCAAAGAGAGTTAAGTTAGGCCGATTAAGAAGGTCTAATTTAGTAAACTTTACTAGAGGAATACTAAGACGATCGATATACTTTAGCAATAGTAACTTGCCCTATATAACGATTTCACTAGCGTGCTTATCGTACCGCTTAACCTTTGCCTAGTGCTTAGGAAGGCGATAATCGAAACTCTATACCTACCGCGATCCTTATAAAAGAGGTAAACTAAGTAACTAGTAGCATACCTCCTATGCCGAGATATCCCGCTCTCCGATTAACTTATTTATTATCTTTATAAAGAAAGAGACTATAGGGCGATTAGCGTTCTAGAGGTAAGGACCTAGCTACTTAGCGATATCGAGTAATAGGGCACTACGCTTCTCTACCTTGCTATAGTATTTAGCGAGATAGTCTATAACAGTGCCTTTAGAAGTGCATAGGGCGAAGTCGGTATTCGTAAGCTAAGCTATAGAAACAGTACGGTTGTAGCTATTTATCTAGGGATTATTGCGAGGTCCGTTATATATAAAATAGCGTAGGTTAAGGTCTCGAGAAATGCGTACTTCGTCGTAGAGGTCTCGAGGATAATAGAAGCGACAGCTACGAGCACTAGTATCCTTATTCTTACGCTAGTAGTATTTATAACCGCATTAATAACGCTAGACTCTGTTTAGGTTTAATATTAACAAATACGCTATGTTTCGCAGTTCATTCGGTCGCATAGATAGCACTATAGGCTCTCCTAGTTGTAGACCGGTACGATCGGGGTCTAGCTAGAAAGCAGTAACGTAACGGCCCTAAAACTTAGCAAGACTAGTGCGGTCTGCTAGTAGGTAAGAGATTATACTATATTTTAGGATCGATATCGGTTTAGAGCTAGTATATGCTATAGTTATAAGAGCTACTACGTACCTAGAATTCGAACCGATTCTAGTAATCTATAATGCCAAATTTAGGCTCGAGCACTATCTGTTAAAGAACAGTATAGCGACGATAGTAGTAATATATAGCGATTGCCGGATTGTCTCGTACGTTGTCGCGTGCGATCTTTCGCCGCTAGTAATTATTACCAGTAGGGATGTTAGGCATATGCTTTTGCAGAGACTACTACTAATTGTCTATAGCGCTAAAGGTAAGGAACAGATAAGGTGTACTAAGAGCTATAATATAGATCTTAAGCTGCTTACGCTTGCTAATCTAGTATATACGTGTTCCTCGCAATTTGTTAGCGTGTCTTATAAGGTTAGACAACACCTTCTTAGATTCGTCGTTATTATATAAAGCTAGAGCCGCCTTCAGGTCCTTAAGGGAGATATCCTAATAGTTAGGATTCTGTTATACGACGAAGTCCGCGATTCGGTTAGTCTAGCGTCTTATAGAGGTATTTAAAGCGACGTATCGAAAGCGTATATACTATACGAAGCGGCCGTCTTAATACTTTAGTATATACTCGATGTATTCCTCGTACGATATAGTACGCTGCCGGGATTCTACGAAGTTAGCTACGCCTATTAGATAGAGGGATAGGAAGGCGAGGGATAGCAATACTATCGATTTGTTAAACTCGGAAAGCGGTATACGATCGTATAGCGGCAACGTTAGGTAATTCTATAGGGCATCTCCTAGACTATCGTACTAAGAAGCTTATAGGCGAAGCTTATCGTCCTTCGCCTGCCGCTATTGCTCCTACTAATCTACGACTTCTTACAATTGCTAGCGTTAATCCTTAGGTAGACGAGCTTAAGGCAGCGCTAACTCGAAAGGGTAGTTAGCAAGGTTATCTTCTTCCTAGCTAGTAACATCGGTATTGCCTTCTTCTAACAGCGGATATAGGCCTAATGCGTTTAGAGGTAGCGATAGTAGAATGTTATCTTCTATATAGTATTAAACATTAACGCGATTAATAATATTATTATCCTTAGGTAAGCTAGATAGGCGGTTCTCGTCTAGGAGGACGTTAGAGTATCCTTTATAGTTGTCTTTTAAGAAGCGTAACTACTAACGAACAATAGCCTACCGAACACGAAAGTCGCGTTTAAAGATACGCCTCGTAGTCTTATCGCCTTGCGCTAGTCGGAGGAGAACAGTCTCTAGGTGTTTAGGAAGCAACGGAAGTTCTTACTAAAGCTTGCCCGTATCGCGGAGGAAGTTAACGACATTGTTCTTATATCGGTACTAGGCGCCCTTAATTAATCGCAACTCGATATAGACATAGACGCGTACGATTAGAACCTCTTTAATTATCGTAAGCTTTAGTAGGTATGCCGGGTATTCTCCTAGGTCTATAAGATTGGCTAACGATATAAGATCGGGCTCTTTAGATCGCTTGCTATTATCGCGTGTTATACGACACTTCTTGCAAATTTAGTATATAGAAGAGTCTCGGCGGGTATCTAGCTATATATTAAACTAACGCTCTTTACATCCCTTCTATAGCTCTTTATTCTAGTATGTTTCTATCTCTTTAGCTTCTAATGCCTCGAAGAAGTCCTAAACTAAACTATAGTTAATATCGGCAAGAGCCTTTTAGCTATTAAGATTAGTGCGAACTTAGATAGGTAGATCGACTAGATCGGTAGTAAGGAAGTAGTCGCGTAGGTCCTGCTTATAGCGGTCTATACGTGCACGGTCGCGTTATCTAGGTCGAGGTATACGATAAGGTAGATTATTACGAAGAATGCGGTAGGCTATATAACAGTTCTCGAGTTCCTAAGAGCCGTTAGGTAAGTAGAATTCGTAACGCTTTGTCTCGTATCGACGAAGAATATACTACTTATATTAATCGGCCTCGTTGCTATCTCCTTTAGCGCAGTAATAGCAGACGTTAATACCCGGATCTGCCTTAGGTACGTTGTACTTGCGGGCAATAGCGCGTAGCTAGTCGCAGATACTATATTTAAACTAACGTCGAGCATTGCGAATTAGTAGATAGT
This sequence comes from Pseudocercospora fijiensis CIRAD86, assembly GCF_000340215.1. Lineage (NCBI taxonomy): Eukaryota > Fungi > Ascomycota > Dothideomycetes > Mycosphaerellales > Mycosphaerellaceae > Pseudocercospora > Pseudocercospora fijiensis. The sequence continues at coordinate 6,777,261 of NW_006921533.1, forward strand.
TTAGATCTCTAGTAGGTAGGCTAATATTACTAAAGGTAGAGCTCGGTAGAGGGGGATTACTACCGTAGTCGGTCTGTTAGCTTAGCTAAAGGGTTTGTAAAGTCTGCTACTGAACTTGCTAGCTTAGCTAAACGGTTTATAAAGACTACTGCTAAACTTGTTAGGTTAGCTAAACGGTTTATAAGGATTACTGCTAGCCTACGAGGACTTTAGCGATAGTAGGGGTAGGAGGTAGATATTTACTAGCGCGACGTTCTTAACGGTGTTGCCGAGAGATAGAGGCAACTTGTATACGAGTAGCTATAGTTGCTAGGTCGTTACTACTATATTAACCGCGCGGCCGAAAGTCTAGTCCTAATCTAGAAGACTAAGTAGAAACTAGCGGTAGACCTATTAATCCTTAGGGCGGCGGTAGATTGCGCTTAATTAGATCGCTAGTAGTCGAGGCTAAGGAAGGCGGAAGTATAGAGAGTATAGAGCTTAGCGTAGGGGAAGGTGCAATAGTAATTAGGTTAGATACGGCGCTAGTACTAGCTCGCGGAGTTGCTAGGCGGCTACGCTTTACTAGAGTCGAAGCAATAGTATCCTCGTCGTTAGTATTACGCGCGTGCTTCTTAGACTTCTTTATTGCGGTATTAGCAAGTCGATATCTTAAGTACTATACTATCGGTCGCGTACTCGTCTTATTGCCGCGAAGGCTCTAGAATTAAGTAGCCTTCTTACGCTTACGATAGGAGACGTAGACTCGACTGTTTTAAGTAGTAGCCTCGACTTCTTTATCGTTAAGGGTAGGGTACTAGATATCTTCCTTATCGGTACGGTTAGGGGGAAGATTCTTGCGTAGATCGCTACCGCTAGGAGGGCCTTATCCGCCTAGTACGCTAGTAGCGGCTTACTAACCGAAGTGCTAAACGTCGGCTATAATTAGGAGGTTGTTATAAAGAAGCTACGAGCTGAAGTTAGCTATCGAAAGGAAAGCAGAAGTAGCAAGTAGAAGTAGTAACGGGGAACGCTAAAGAAGGAAGGAAGAAGGCGGAAAGCGGAAGGCGGAAGGCGGAAGGCGCTCTCTATTTATAGAACTATGCCGAATTAGGCCTAGAAGGTAAATGCGGCTTCTTATATATAACAGCTTAGACTTACTATAGCTAACCGAGACTCGAGACTTGCATCGCTCTTAGTACCCTTATTTGTCCGACGTTAGCGTTCCGGATATGTTAAGCGCTCGCTAGGGCTCGACTAAACCGCCCTCTACTTTAGTACCCTTATTTGTCCGACGTTAGCGTTCCGGACGTGTTAAGCGCTCGCTAGGGCTCGACTAAACCGCCCTCTACTTTAGTACCCTTATTTGTCCGACGTTAGCGTTCCGGACTAGTTAAGCACTCGCTAAGGCTCGACTAAACCGCCCTCTACTTTAGTACCCTTATTTGTCCGACGTTAGCGTTCCGGACTAGTTAAGCACTCGCTAAGGCTCGACTAAACCGCCCTCTACTTTAGTACCCTTATTTGTCCTACGTTAGCGTTCCGGACTAGTTAAGCACTCGCTAAGGCTCGACTAAACCGCCCTCTACTTTGGTACCTTTATTAGGTCCTAGTTTAGCGACTTAATTCGGTCGGCTTCGTAGGGCAGGTTAGTATACTAGTTTAGGGCGTACCTAGCAATGTTAATATCGACACTAACTTAATATTAATAATGCGGCTTCTAGATACGGAATTAAACCCTTAACTAATGTAATATTCAAACCTTACCTACCTGCCTTCCCCTTCCGACTAAGCTATTACCCTAGGCAGTAGCAATGAGGGTATACAATAGCACTGCAATTCACGACCTTTAACTAATAATAATCGACTAAAACGAAGCGACGCCTAGCTACAACTAGGTAAGGAGTTGTAGTAATCCTTTGCGCCTAGTTGTTAAGTTACGTAGGGAACCTAAGGGATTTGCGCTATTTAATAGTCTTTTCTGAGGCAGCTAGCAGCCTAATAAACCAGTAGAGGTAACTGCCTATTGTCTAACCCTAAAGAAATCAGTCCGCCTAGTTTTCTATAGCGGCACTTCTTCGGAAGTATATAAGGTCGAAGTCTAGTAGGCATGTTTACTTAGTTAATTCGTGACGTGTCTTAAAGGGTCGTATACTCGAGGTCTATATCGTGTCCGTAAGAGTGACTCCGGGTGTTACCCGTCTATAGTTTTTTGCCTTTTAGTATTGTTCTTTTTTTTAGCAAAGTCTTACATTTCTCTATATCCTTTATTTCTCTATATCCTTTATTTCTCTATGTCCTTTATTGCTTATGCTTGCTCTTTTACTATTAAGGGTCGCTACAGATTTGGTTTGTTTTAGTATAGAAGGTCGCTATAGGTTGTTATATACGGAATAGGCAGGCAGCGGTAGTATATTGCTAGTATCGCAGGGTGCTTAGCAGGTGTCGTATAGCACTAGTCGTATAGTACTAGTCGTATTATATCGAGTTGTATCGCACTATGCTATTAGGGGATAGTAGTGCTATTATCGCATTATAGTGTTGCCTTTGTTATAGGAAGTAACGTAACGTAAAAGTCTAGCCTAAGGTTAAGTAGCATGTAACTCGGATTCGACTTTAGACTAATTAGAGGGCTCGGTCAGTTTTGCGGGCGCATCTTTGAAATTTAGCCTCCCTATGCTGCTACTACTACGACCACTAACACTACTACTACTAATACGTATACGTTATTAGTACTAATCTGATTTGTTCTCGATCTCTACGCTAGACTTAATAGATACCTTATACAACTCTCGTCGCAAGCTCCTTAAGTTGCTCTAGGTGCCTATTAAGTCTGTCGCTCCGCTCGAATAATCTAAACGCTAAGAAGGGCGAGCGAGGCTAGTTGCCTAAGTTTGAGCGACTAGCTAAAGCTGTTAGTAATCGTTTAACGCGCAAGATACGGAGCAACAAGTCGGCTCGTAACCTATTGCGTAGCTATCTAGCTAATTGTAGTGTTAAGCGGTTAACTCGACGTATAATAGCTAATATACCGATAGCCTATATTAAGGGTTTTATAGCTTCCTATTACATTGCTAAACAGTCTAATAGAGACACTATTCCTATTCCGAAGAGCTATAAGGAGGCGACTTAGTTACTATATTAGCTACAATAGAAGGAAGCCTATAAGGCTAAATACAAGTTACTAATCGACAACTATACGTAGGTACACGTTTCTCGACTAGAAGTGCCTAGAGGTCGCAAGGTTGTCCGTAGCCGATAGGTGTTTACTATTAAGCGTAATACTAACGGCAAGGTAAGCCGCTTTAAGGCTCGTTAGGTTGTCCGCGGCTTTATATAGGTTAAAGGACAGGACTACGATAAGACCTATACGGTAGTAGCTAAGCCTTCTATACTGCGAGCGCTGTTTGGCCTAATTGCTTATTACGACCTAGAGGCTAAGCAATACGACATTCTAACAGCCTTCCTTAACGCACTTATTAGTAACAAGCACAAGATCTACGTTGAACAGCTATACGGCTTTAAAGGCCGTAGTAGCAAGGGCATAGTTTGCCTACTACTAAAGGCCCTATATAGTCTAAAGCAGTTACTAATGCTATAGTATAAAGAGCTTCGGAAGTACTTAAAGAGCCTAGACTTTATTCTAATAATGTCCGACGTCTGTGTATTTAAGTACGTTAGCGGCTCGATTATTATTATCTACGTCGATAATATAATTATTATCGCTTACAGCCTATTAGTACTAGAAGCTATTGCTTAGTTACTAAAGGAACGCTTTAATATGCGAGAACTAGGCGACCTTTACTACTATCTCGGTATACGCATTATCCGCGACCGTAACAAGCGTACTATCTACGTCGTTTAGGACGCCTACTTAAATAGGCTCTACGAGAAGTATAGTATACGTAGCCGTATCGGTCTAGCTACTCTAATAGCGCCTCGTTACGTTAAGACATCCATTTAACGCGCACCTAAAGGCTATATAGCTAGTGCCGCCTTTAAGACTTAGTATTAGGAGGGTGTTAGTAAAGCCCTCTAGCTAGCAATAATTACTCGGCCGGATGCTTGCTATACTGCCGGCCTGTTATTACGATTTATTTCTAACCCGACCGAGGAGCATTATACCGCGCTTCTTTAGCTAATTAAGTACCTAGTTAGCACCCTTAGCCGTAGTATACGCTTCTAAGGCAACCTAAACGACGTTACGAAAACTTTTTTTCTAATCGCGTCGATCCTATCGATCCTATCGATCCTAAGCGATCCTAAGCAATCCTAAGCGATCCTAAGCGACCGAGTCGCGACCCGACTCGCGCCCGGATCGCTTAGGATCGATAGGATCGACGCGATCGACGCGATTAATAGGATCTATACGGTAAATTTTTGTATATATAGGATCGCTCTAGGTCGCTCGCAGTCGCAGTCGTTAGTAGTATTTATACTATTCGTATAGTACTATATTAATACTTATCGACTCGTCGACTCGATCGTATTAGTCGACTCGGTCTAAACTAGAATATACTAGTAGTGCTACAGTTTTAAGTGTATTACTATTACATTAACCGTCGTTACTATATATCGCTATATCCTATCTTATACGTTCTCTATAAACTATAAAATTATTCTTCGCCGCCTTAGTATTATTGTCCTCTATGTTTCGGAGGTGCGATTTCTATATACTCTATATAGCACGTTGCCTTTTTATTACTCGCCTGTAAGCCTTTATAGCTCGTATTTCCTTATCCTCCTATTCCTCGTCGTAAATTGTATTATACGTCTCGAAATCAACTGTACTATTAATATAGCGAGTCCTATACGGGGCGCCTTCGTCTACGGGTATAGCGTACAATGTGTAATAGACTAGTAGTAGGCTATATACCCGTCGCCCTTTAAGTCTACTATAGTACGGTAAAAGACGCCGTAGCCGGATTATCGTTAGACTATACGTATCCTTGTACTCGCTCTTGTCGTTAATATAGTCGTAAAGCTTAACAAAAACGCCTATAACGGGCCTCCGTTTCGTCCTAAGCCCCTTCCTATATTTAATTCCTATCTCTATATTAATCGAGATTACGTACTTTAGTTAAGCTAGTAGGCGACCGCCGAATCGAACCGCTGATTTATTAGGTGTTTCTATACAATTGACGTTGTATTCCTATACCTATATAAAATTATAACGTCTATTGCTATAGAGCCCCTCCTAGTTTAGTATATATCTCGCGAAGTCGGCTACTACTACGTTAGGATGTTCTATATCCTTACCCGTAGGCTTCTAGTATCGGATTCTACCGTAGAAGTAGATCTCTATATCTAGGACGTATATACAGTCTATTACGATATCGTTAGGGTCGGCTAAGGTACTTAATACGCTATTCTTATCGTAGGTACCCTATTGCCGCACGAATACCGTAATCGCTTATTAGAAGTCGCGACCTAAGTTCTCTTCTATTATAGCTATAGCCTCCCTTATCGTAATCTACTTAACCGATTTCTTTCCGTTCCTCTGTTTCTCGGGCTAGTATCCTAGGATGTCCTCTACTAGCTATACTATAGTTAGTATTATTAGCTGTTACGTATACTCCTTAATAGTACGAGCATTTATAGGGATTGCTATATATTCTTTGTCGTCTTCGGCCTATATATTCAATCTATTAGCATCGCTATCTAGTATACTTTCTTCCTAGCTAGGCTTCTTATTTATTAGCCGAAATGCAAGCTTTAGTAGTTTATAGTATTTGTGCTCGAAATAGCTAGTATTTAAGTCTAGAAGATTGCCGAACGTCTTAATACAGCTTAAGGCATATATTATGCCGTAGAATTTCGGTATATTAAAGTGCCCTTCTATTTGTATTATTATTAGCTCGTTAGCTTCGTCGTCCTCGTCTATTGTAACCGTATCGTCGTTATTTAGGTCGTTCGTTCTTCGCGTAGTAGCCTTCGCCTCCCGCTAGGCTCTCTTCTATACCTTTATTACCCTATATAGGCGAAACACATTCTTCTATTCGTTTATCCGGTGCAATGCTATCCTAAGATACTTAACTGTTTCGTCGTTATAGTATCTATATATCGCTAGAACGGTAAAGTCTACTAGTATATGTAGAAATCTTATCGCCTACGGTTAATAGACCTCTTCGAGTAGTAGTATAAATATAACTAATAAGACTTATAGGACGCTTTGCTACTCTTAGCCTATCTACTAAGTAACTGCTAAGTAGTAGTAGAACTTGCGAAGATTAGTGTATACGGGTATATACGCGAACCGTCTATCTAGTATCGTGTCGATAATCCCTTATACTACTGTTTTCCCTAGCTTTCTTGTTTTAGTAGATAGGCCCCTATTCGGGGTCGAGTCGGCAACTAGTCGGTATCTCCTCGTTTTTATATAGCTTATCTTGTCTACTAGTAGGTCCGTAGTCTATTAGATTGCGTATATTAGCACTCCTTTTAGTAGCTAGTATAGTGTGTCTACTACTAAAGACCGGTATATGTCGACGTATTTCTAGCGCTATATAAAGCAATCGATGTCGTAGACGTTCTACGGATCCTTCGCTATATATTCGCCTTTACGTTGCCTTAGATATCGCTGCTTCGTAGATTCGTATAACCGCTATTCTACTATAATATCGAGGTACTCTCGTTCTATCGGGTATACTAGGCAACTTAGGCAATGTATGTTTGTCTTAACTCCGGTAATTGCAACTTGCTCTTTATAGTCTACTAATATTACTACTAAGATTAGAAAGCACCTACGCGTCGCGCTATCTATATATATAATGTCCTAGCTCTCGCCGTCGGCCGCTTTTATAGCGGAGCGAAATATATATACTATCGATATATAATATATACTATTTTTAGTAAAACTATCGCTATCCTTAACGACCGGTAGTAGTCCTAGCAAGATCGTGCCGGGTCTGTTGTTCGCGTTGCGTACTCGTACGTATAGGTTTCCGATAGTAAGGTATATAGGGTATACTATTAAGTTACCTTAGTAGTTAGTTATCTGCGTTTTATCGGTTGATACGATTAGAGGTACGATCGTTGCGCCGTCTATATTTATCTTGCTCTAGGTATCCTACTACTAGTCTACTAACGCTATATTAGAGTAGATTCGCCGTAGTAGGTCGTTAGTCGTCTACGCTCGATATAGCTTATATACTAGATTATTCCTAAAGCTACTATAACCTATTAAGAATATTACTGCTTTCTTAACGGATCGGTATCGTAGTACTAGCTCCGTGCTACTGCAACCCGTTCGACTTGTCGTAAGGTATAGCTTTCGAACCTTTATTTAACCTAATGCCCTCGATAGTAGTATACCGCTAGCTCGCAGTTTCGACGTTATAGCCTTTATACTTTTCTAGCTTAGTAGATCGTATAGTAGTACTAGCCTCTCGTCTTCGAAAAGCCTCGCAATTGTATATCTAGATATTCTCTCTCTTTTTAAGAATTACGTAAAGCTTATATCGAATAGTAACTTAAATGTTCCGTACTCGCCTAAAGTATCTTGTGTTCGTATTTTAACGCTGCTTATAGATTAGGCGCTTGTATTCACTCTACTATACTAAACTGTAATTATGCTATACCTAGCTATAGGCTTGCTAGCGGCACGGCTAGTATATTCGGTAAATATATCGATATTATCCGCGGTACGGTAGCCTTTTAGTATTAGCCGTAATCTTATTGACTTCTAGCTTCCTAGCGTTATTATCGTTCCGGCGGCAGTTGCCTATACGCTTTCTATTTCGTCTTCGTCCGCTAGGCTATCCTATATATCGAATTCCGGTAATTTAAGATATCTATCCTATTTAATACTATCTACACTTCCCTTATCTTCCTATAGCGCTAGTACTATTAGCGTTAATATCGTTACTAGAACAGCTTCTATTGTGCCTTCTTTATTTACGTCTTACTATATGCCTTCTAGTATCGATCTGTCGTCGGCTTGTTCGGCGCTCTAGTTACTACCTTAGATCGTATATAAGTTAAGTCGGGCTCGCTTCGCGGCATTGTTTATAGTAGAATCGTGCTCGGCAAATTCTTTTAGTACGACGCGTTTCTCGCACTTGTTTCTATATTGCTTATAGCCGTAGGAGCTTTTAAGCAGCCGGTTACATAACCCGCATTCGATATAGTAAGACATTACTATATATATAGCTAGCTTTCGATAATAGGCGCTAGTGCTATAGCTACTATAGGTTTGCCGTATGTCGACGTATACGAAGTTACTAAGGCTCTTTAGCTCTACTATAGGTGTAGTGCTTAGTAAACCCCCTTACTACTACGAAGTTAGGCATAAGTCGGGGTCCGACTCGATGTCGATTCGTAGCCCGCGGATTCGGCAAAATCTCGGATTTATCCCGTTCGATTATACTAACTTAATGTTACTCTACTAGCGCCTCTTGCGATAATATTTAAATACTAATTTGTATGCCGACTCGCCGTCCGACTCGGTTACTAGTTAGGACTAATCGGAAAATCAATACTAAATATAAAAGACCGTACTACACTTCGACTAGACTTCTACGTTACTCCTAACGCTCTAAGGCCTATATATTATACCGTAAAATGCGTTATATATGTTCAATTCTATATACGTATAGGAGTAGCATTGCTCCGGTTTAATACTGCCCCGTAGCATTATTAATTACGTTAAATTCGCCCGGTACTACTAAGGCTTACTCTAGTTATATTATAGCTAGGTTGTATTCCTAAGTAAAGTAAACGAATAGCGCTCGAGTAACTGCTAGTAAGTGTTGCTTAGCCGACTTAGTAACGACGTCGTTTAAGGCGGCATCTAATAAGCGGTTTATGTCAAATCTAAGGCCTCTAAGACTCGTAGCAGTTACGACTACCCTGTCGGTGCGCCTATTAGATAGAAGTATAAAGCCTTATCCTGTCGACTCTATTTGATTTTCATATATACGCTATTACACACACGCTATTACATATACGCTATTATATAGACCTATACGCCGACTTATTAATATTAACCTATGTCTTAACCTCTAGCGCAGCTAAGTATCGGGTCTCGCGTCGCTCTAGGGATAGTGCGCTAGTTATCCGCTCCCTAGCTAATAGCACTATTCTATTAGCTAGAGCCCGCGGCTCTAACCCGCTTTAGGGTTCTAGGTATTAAGGTCGGCTAGGTGTGTTTCCGGTTAGGGTCGAATTGCCCTTATACTAGACTGTATCTTCGACGTAGCGAGATCTAGAGCTAATCGTATCAATGTAGGTGCTTTAGCCGGGTATTACCTACTCGCTCGCCTATACTTAATAGGATATTATAGGTTATAACCTAGAGTAGATCGGCTTTCTATACTAGTAGGCCGGGGAGGGTAATAATGCTCGCGTCTACTGTTTTCTAGTCGGCAGCAATTATACTACTACTAGTGCCTCTTTCTATTTTATAGGCTAGTTCGCTAATAAGGATTTGCTACTCGATCGCTCGTACCTAGAAGACTAGTTTATATGCCTCCTATGCGATACAGTTCTAGCTAATACTAAGCTCGCCGACTATATTATATTTCCGGACGGCAGTATGTTAGACTAGGACGCTAGTAAGGATCGTGCTATTGCTATAGTCTGCGGCGTAGATAAGCAGTATATCGATAGTATCTAGAGAAGTACGTTTCACTATAACTCGAATATTTAGCTACCGCTAACTCTAAGTAGCACGATAAACGTTTACTACGGTCGGCTTAAGGTAGTATTGTATACTATCGCAGGATAGCGTGCGAGCACTGTTAGTCTAGTATAGATATATGTATTATTTATATATAGGGTTGCTAAGTTCGGGGTCGATTAATAATTTAGGGGCGGATTAATACTACGACTCGGTATCTTAGAGTTAGCCTACACTTTTCGGTAATACTATTAACATATCAAACTTATATCCTACTATATTACAATGCTATTTTCCAATATTACCGTCTTCGTATTAGACGCTCGGTTAGCGCTAGACTAACCTATATCCTATATGCTAGCGGCAACTACGCCTTCGCGGATTGTCGAATTACTAGAAGTAACTTGAAACATTCCGGCATATATAGCGACCAATTTGATTACAGATACGTATACCTATGCATTTTATCGCGATAGGCCTTAATATAGATTAATGCAGTACCGAAGAGTTTAGCTACTACTAGTTGAAATTATTGTCCTAGCTACTATCCTAGCATTCTACTACTACTACTACTACTACCGACTCGCTATAGATAGCCTACTTAGCCTCGATTCGCATAAGTTCCGTACTGCTTAACTTTCCGATATCTAGTTTCCTTATTCGATCTAGCCTCCCGGCTACTAGATCTATATCCTATTACTACTATTACTACTGCCGACTTACTACGGATACCCTACTCGGCCTAGAGTCGTACAAGTTCCGCACTGCTTCACTTCCCGCTATCTAGTTTCCTTGTCCGATCTAGCCTCCCGGCTACTAGATCTATATCCTATTGCTACTATTACTGCTACCGACTTACTACGGATGCCCTACTCGGCCTAGAGTCGTACGAGTTTTATACTACTTTACTTCCCGCTATCTAGTTTCCTTGTCTTATCTAGCCTCCCGGCTACTAGATCTATATCCTATTGCTACTATTACTACTACCGACTCGCGGTAGATACCCTACTCGGCCTAGAGTCGCATAAGTTCCGTACTGCTTTACTTCCCGCTATCTAGTTTCCTTGTCCTATCTAGCCTCTTAGCTACTATATCTATATCCTATTGCTACTATTACTGCTACCGACTCGCGGCGGATAGCCTAATTAGTCTCGACTCGTACGAGTTCCGCACTACTTTAGGTCCCGCTCTATAGTTTCTTGTCTTTTATAGCATCTCGTTATAATTCTCGGTAGAAGTACTATAGGATTTTCGTCGCCGTCGTAGTTATACCGTAGTTAACGAAGGTCGAGGCTAATAACGCCGTAGGCTCGGATCTAGCACTAGTATATTAAAAGGGCATACAAGGCTGCAATTATTATTAAGTAGCTAACCTCTTCGTTATAGGTAGAGCTATTTGCCTTCGCCTATAACGAAGGGATTAGCTGCTTAATAATAATTGCAGCCTTATACGCCCTTTTAATATACCGGTACTAGATCCGAGCCTGCGGCGTTATTAGGTTTATATCGAGTCCGGGCGCTAGATTGCTAAGGTGCATATCTAGTATAGGTAAATACGGCCTTAGTCGTATAGCTAAAGATATAGTAGTAGTAGTATATAAATTACTAAAGTTTATTCTCCTAATATTGAATTCTTCTTCTTCTTCTTCTTTATCCTCTAGACGAGACTACTCTTGTCCGGCGTTAAAGACTAAAGAATTACTGCTATAACTCTTAGCTAGGACGCTAAACAAATAGGCACGGCTACGCTCGCAAAGAAGGTCTGCGTAGTATACTAGTAGGCAGATAGACATAGCCTTTGTCGCACGGCTAAAGAGGTAGCAGAGGTAGTATATAAATTGCTAAAGTTTATCCGCCTTAAACTTGATTTCGTCCTTAATAACTACGTAGTAAGCGGATCGTGCTATGCCTTGAAGTCCTAAATATACCTATAGCCCGACCCTATATAGATCTTGTCGGCGATACTATAGTCGACGACTATACCTACGAGTAGGTTCTAACAGTTATTACATACATCCTACCTACGAGTCGGGTAGAAACGAGTATAGGGACGCTTACTAACGATAATTACGGTTATCTTCGGATACTTCTCTTTGCTACCGTAGAGCTTTGTAAAGGCCTTTTTAGGACTACCTAGGTTACTATATAGTATACTGCCTCGATTGCTCTTACGGTTAGTAACTAGGACCGACTACTTATTAAATTTTCTAGGTCTAGTAAACTTAACGCTCTATAAGTTCTAGTAGTCCTTCTACAGTATACTAGGTTTCGAATTCGAATTATAGCCTACGCGAGGAGTATCTAGGATGCGGCCAGGCACTATAATTATACTAGTACCTACCGAGAAGCTAAATAGCTTTACGGGAGTTAACTAATAATTACCGGTAGGATCGGCAAGACAGAAGAGCCGCGGACTATTCCTAAGCCTAGCACTAGGAGTTCCGGTAATAGACATAGCATCGAGGTTTAGAAATATAGCTACGAATTTAAGTATCTTAGAAGTCTAGTCGCCTCTAAGCAGGCGTCGATAAGGCTTATTAGTACGGATTATATACCGCTCGGCAGGTAAGTATTAGGGATTAGCGCGTATACTAACGTTCAGTACCGGACGACCTACGTTTCTAAGGGTAATTCC
>NW_006921533.1:6789593-6891376 GCF_000340215.1 Pseudocercospora fijiensis CIRAD86
TATCACTGCCGTGATCAGTATCCGGAAAGGGCTATAAGGAAGCTTAGGGGCTCGAAAGAGGAAGCTCTCGGGTACTTGTTCGAACCCCTAAGCATCCTTATAGCCCTCTAGCCGGACAAACGGTCCCTTATTATCTAACCTAACGGCATTACGCTAGGTTGTATACGTCGGAGCAATATATAGCGAGAATAATAAAGGTATAGTTACAGGATACTCCGAGAGTAAGTAAGGCGACTCGGTTGTCCTCCCGCGATGCTCTTACTACCTTTGCCCTAGCTATAATCTAGCTCCGTAGTATAATAGCGGCGCCGCGTAGTAGATAGGGTTTAGCTTCTTATTCTACTAGAGGCCCGCGATAGCCGTAGCCGTAGTTCGTATCTCGAGCTTAACTTTACCTACGCCTTTGCCCTAGCTATAACCTTGCTCCGTAGTATAATAGCGGCGCCGCGTAGTAGATAGGGTTTGGCTTCTTGTTCTACTTAAGGCCCGCGATAGCCGTAGCCGTAGCGTCCTCCTCGCGATGCTCCTTATCGCCGGCGTAGTTCTTATCTCGAGCTTAACCTTATCTACGCCTTTGCCCTAACTATAGACTAGCTCCGTACGCATAATAGTAGCGCTATATAGTAAATAGTGTCGTAGCGCCGAGTATAGTTCTAGCTAGCGCGCTAGTTACTAATCGCTCTAGCTACGGTTATAGGGTTGTTTAACCGATCGCCTATACTACGTAACCTAGTCGACTATATTCGATTTCCTAGCCTAGGGTCTATACTATACATGTTCTACTTAATACTAGAACGATAAGGAACTTCGATAATATAGATAAGGTAAAGGATAGTTAAGAATCGCAGTATGCGGTTAAGTCGTTAGTACTTAATCGAGTCGACAAACGTAGTAGCTAGTTAGCCTTTCCTAACGTAGAGGACCCGGTTAGATAGATTAAACGAAGCATTCGAATCTCGGGCAGGGCAGCGCTATATATCCGCAAGAATAGACCGCCGCTATTTATACGACAGAAGACGAATAAAGAACTATAAGACGAGGTAGAGCGGTTAGCACTAGAGTTAGAGCAATTGCGTAAAAATGTTGCGTTTCTATTACGAAAACAATAGGTATATAATAATATTATGCTCGATGCGTAAAGAAGGTAGTAACGGAATATAGGGAAATATACTATACGGATATATAGTAAGAGGGGATAGGAAGGGTAGGGCGGTAGGTTAGGTAGCTTTCTAATACGTCGGTTTGCCGATTAGCAACCTAAGCCGGACTAAGTCGGATAGCTAGTCGGTTATCGAGTCGCATCGCTAATTTGAAGGGCAGAGCGGTAGTCTAGGTCGCTTCCTAATATATAGGCTTGCCGACTCGTACCCTAAGTCGGTTATCGAGTCGCATCGCTAATTTGTACCTATAGTAGTAGTTATTAACATTAGGCGCGGATAAACACAACGTTAGGCTTGCTTTACTTATATTAACATTTTATAGCGTATCTACTATATCGACGTCGACTCTATATACTACTTTCCCCGCTCGTAATACTAGCGCCGACGTACGCTATAGCTATATCCTATTATACTTTACCCTTTTTCCTCTTTTTTTCCTTCTCGAAGCCGAGCGATTGTTATATATCCTAAGCTCGTGCCTGTCTGCTTATAACCTATACTGCCTATATAATTACAACCGATACTATTACAAATCGGTACGACTCTATAAAATCTGCCCTCTAAACGCCGGCTACGCGAGATACTCTTCTACCTATTTGAATATTAGCCTCCGGAGTCTAGTAATTATCGATAATAATAACGGTGTCTGTAGGGGGGAGGTTTATGCTAGTTGTAATCTAGCTTGCATATACTACTATAAGCCACTTCTCGTCGCTGTATCTGTTTACCTTATTCCTCGTAGACACGAACTCTTTAATAAGGTCGGCCCTAGTAGTATCGGTCTAGCTACTCTAAGTATCGATAAGGATTCTATATACTGTGTTGCTAGTGCTTAGGATGTTATCGTAATACTTAGAGTCTTTTTTCTATATAGCTAGCTACTAAAGACACTACAAAAATATTAGTCTTATATACTTAGTAGATAGGGGGGCAGATAGATACGTACTAAGTCTAAAACGAAGACATTCTACGGCTTAAAGCTAGCTAGTATAATCTTACTTCTATGCCCGTACTAGCGCTGCTTGCTACGCTTAATTCGGATTATATACTATAGCGACACTATAACCGGCTCGTTATGCAGTATTAGCATATAGTCCTAGAGGTAGGGATCCGATAAACCGTAGTCGCGTATCCTAGGAAGTATGTTTTTAATGTCCTATAGTGTGAAAGTACTAAGTTCCTTAATTAAGTCCGTATCGCCCCCCCGTAGTACGAGAAGTAGCGATAGAAATATAGTAAAGACCCGTATTATCTTAGATACGTATATAAATTTAGCATCTTCCGCTACCTTCTATTCTTCGACCTACTCGCTTAGTGCTAGATCTTCTATAGATTTAAATTGTAAGCCGATGTTAAAATAGGAATGTAGTAGACAATCGATAGCCGGTACGCGCGGAGCATTAGATATAGGTTGCTATATTAGCGTCTTCTTAAGGCGAACTATTTTCGTTAGCAACTAAGGGCGAAACTTGTCTAGTGCCCGAGTATCTTTATCCGTAATACTTAGTTCTGTTCGACCTACTATCGCGTTAGAGTATTCGGATTATAAGTACTTAGAAACCTAATTGCTAATATGCCTAGCCGAGTCGGAGATATTACTATTGTCGCTAAACTAGAAGTTACGTTCTATATCGCGCGTCTCTTTAGTCGATAGCGATTAGTCGACGAAATCAAACCGTACTATAGAAGGCGACTAAATAGGGTAGAGGTACCTCTTTATATCGTAGGCATTAACGTATCTCTATACCGAGGCAGTTGCGATAATAGCTAAATTAGATAGTTTACTAAAGGGGGTACTACTTAGGCCGAGAACGAAAGGATAGCCTATAAGACTAGCGACGGCAGTCTACTCTTTAGCGCTATATATCTTAGTAATATAAAACTCGTCGACGATAATAGTCGTAGCTAGTATACGAAGTAGCGGCGGTTTCGAATTAGATTTCTCCGACCGTATCTAGGACTTCTATTTCTTAGCTCGTTCGTACGTTATAAAATCTAGTACGTTAGATATTATAGTCGAGGTAGTAAGGACGATCTATTTATAGTACTATAAATAAGGGGGTACTTCTATATCCTCGTGTTTAAGTAATAAGCATACCGGGACGCCTTTTTTAAACTACTACTTATCTACAATCTTTGTACCGAATACCTATTCTAGTTCTAGCCGAGTCGGGAGCGCTATATAATCGAGATAAAGAACGTCCTCGATATATACGACCTAGTTATAGTTCTACGGACTAGCTCTATTACGTCTCTTATCTTTCGTTAGCTTACTAGAGTCTTTTATAAGATATACGAACATAGCTCCGGGTAGTATAAAGTTGTCGATCTTATATATCTAGTTTTCGGCTAGCTGCTTCGGAATATAGACAACGTAAACGCTAGGGCGGATAACCGGCTTTATACCGCTAGCTAATACCTACGGATCGAACGCAATTTTCTTATTTAGCCGAAGTCCTAGGTTAACCGACGAATTAGATAGCCGAAAGGGATAGGCGTTAGCAGTTAATAGCCCGTTATTACTCTATACCCTCTACTATATCGAGATTATAGCGACGTACCCTAACGTATATACCGTCTTGCCTATACCTACGTCTATACCGCCGATATAGAAGTCTGCGCTAGCAACGGAAGCTAGAAGCGTCTAGGTAATTATATAGAATTAGTAAGACTTTAACGGACGAGTCGATCTCTAATTAGGCGGAATAACGCCTATATACGGCGAAGTCTGAAAGGGATCGAGTAGTCTAAAATCGCATATTAACTTAAAGTTCTTAGCGTCGAGATAGGAGTATACGTTACTAGACAACTGCTTCTCGACGTCGGTTTCTATATCTAAATCTATCGACTAGCTAGGTATCGCCGACGAGATCTAGTCGACAAAATCTACTAACGTCTAGATCGGTAGAGGGTCGGCTTAGACTTCTACTTGCGTACCCGGTAGTCGTACGGCGAGTTTAGGCTTATTCGGATCTAGTAGCGATACGATCTAACTCGGTAACGACTCGATCTATTTCTAGCGAATTCGATCTCGCTTCGAATCGATTATATCTCCGGCCTTCTTACTATTAGCATTATCGGCTTTGCTCGATTTAATTTTTCTATTATCCTTAGCATTATTACTAGCATTTGTCTACGCCGGAGGTTGTACTAGGGATAGTGCTAGTCTATTTAAAGCGTGCTATATCTTAGGCAGAGTAGAAGCAATATAGGCCTTTACCGTATACTCTATCGTATCGGGCTATACGGAACGGACGGCCGTTCGAACCGAATCGTCGAGGGCGACTAGAAGTAAAGCAGTATTCCTATTATAACCGTTATCGCGGAGTACCTCCTTAACTGCCTTGTCGATAGCCTACTAAATCGCTATTATATCCGCGGCGACGTCGGCTATAGCTTTTCGCGCGGCTACCTACTAAGCTACCTCCTACTCTTTATATATCCTCTAGAATCTATCTGCGATAAGCTATTTATAGCGCTCGCGATCGGCGCGATCCTTACGAGCGAGTCGGTCGTCCTTAGCTTACTTAATAGCCGATTTCGTAGGCGACTACGGACCCTAACCGATATTAATTTCGGTAGGATTACCGGCTATAGAAGTACCGTACTAAGCTAGGTCGATAGTTCTAGAAGCCTTAAGTAGGGACGGTCGACGATATATAGAAGGTATCCTAGTACAGTCCGTTATATTTTTGCCGACGAGGAAATCGAGTCTAGTAGAAATCCTAGTATCTAAGCTATTATATATCTCTATAGCTAGGGAGTAGAATATCGGATTAGTCTTGCATTTAGAAAGACCTTTAGGGCCGCGAGCTAGATCGATTACTACGAAGAATTCGTACTTCTACTATTCGGGCGATAGCAATAACTCTCGTACGAGCTAGAGCCGTAACAAATCCTTTATACTAATATTATTAGAAGTCTTCGATTATAGGACAGACTAATTTAGGCTAAACACGTCGTAGTCTGCCGTTAAAGGTAACCGCTAGTCGACAATACTAAACTATAACGTAATCTTAGCCCGGTCCGGCTTAATAGGGCGTAGCGCGTCGGACATTACTAGATTAGTATCCTTACTACCGTACGAATCTCCTAGCGTTATTCTCTTAAACACCCGACCGGCTCTGCTAGTCTTACTAGTAGAGGCAGAACTTGCTCTACGCTTAGGTATAGAGGGCGTAGTTTATCGGGATCTATTAGTCTCGCTCTCGGATACGTCTTCCTCTTTAGCATTATTACCGGCCGGCGGGGTAAACTTGTCCCTTATAACCTTCTATATAAGGCGGTATACTAAGTAGACTACAGACCTCTAAATTTCATTATTCGGACTATTTGTATTGTCCTACGGAAGCATTCCCCTAACGTACTACTTCGGAGCCTATTTAGGATCTTTAAAGTACTATTCGGGCATTAATAGCGTATGTCTAGGTTTAGTAGGATAGTTGAGGTTGCTAGCAATAGCGTATACTATAGCTTTCTCCTCCTTATAATGCCCCTTAACGGGCTAGCGACTCTACTTCCCCTTTAACTAGTTAAATGAAAAATGTTTCTCTAGATACGGAAGGAGCCTTTTTATTGCTAACGTAAGAAGAGGCTTGTCGATGCTATATAGGTTTAGTATAATATATTTAGGGACGTCTTTACTACTATTTAAGGCTTTGATTAGTAGCTCGTTGTCCTTTAGCTAGTCCTCGATATTTATAGAGACTACTATCTCGGTAAAGGCAGTAGGCGACGAGTTTATAACTAGTATATAGCATTAGTATATAATAGGTTATACTAATTAGTAATACTTATATAATAGAGGTTAGGGACTATAGATCGACAACGACGTACACTATCCGAGAGTAGCAGATAAACTAATAGAATTAGTAAAATTCGCTATACGTTAGGGTCGGTGGAGGTAAGAATAGGAGCAAAGAGCTACTTATACCCGCCGACCCTAACGCGAGCCGTTAGAGTTGCGTTATGCAACGAGTGTCTATATATACTAGCTTAACGCTAGTCGAGCACGACGGCTAAGTTATATAGTACGGCCTATATACGAGTTAGAATAGGGCATTAGCGAAGGAAATAATATACTATACGTATAATAGGGAGAGTAAGGGGATGCATATATATAGAACAGGTATATTAGTGCGAGTTAATAGTAAATATTAAAGAAGGCAGTAATAAGGAAAGGTAACGACCTTAAATGCCTACCTTATAACCGGGTCGGTTAGCGAGTCGGGCCTAACTAGCTAATAAATCGACGAAGTGAGGCATCTAGCGCTTAAGTATATAATAGTTTAGTTACGCAACTAGTAACCGAAGTAATAAGGCTACAGATAATCGTTATAGTATAAACCCCTATACGATAGACGGTTCTAGATATAGGACTAACAAGTCGCAGTAAATATAGTACTACGTAACAAGTAATCGAAAGTTAGTAATGTAAATATAAGCCTATTTATAGTAGAGTTGCGACTGCGATCGCCGGCGCGAGACGCGAGTGCTTATAAGCTACGCAATATAGCTAAATTAACCGATCTATGTCCTTATAGTAACTAACAATTATTATACGATAGCGAGTAGACTAGACCCGCTATAGTACGAGGGTATAGGCTAGTAAGGCGGTTAGTCTTAGGACCCGAGAGTAGGGTATATAGATAGTTCGAGCTAACGATCAAGATAGTATGTTTTCTATAGATACTACTAACTCTATCGGCGGTAAAAAGGCATGTATTTAGCTATAACGAGTAGTAAACAAAGGTATAAAACGATCGAAATATTCTATAGATCGTATACTAGAGTAGTAGTCTAAGTAGGAGGCCGAATAAACGACTATATATAAATCCGCGGCAATATAATATACTAGGCGTAAGGTTAAGAAGCGAGATAATAGATAACGTAATTTGCCGAACCCGCTACCGAAGTTAGTAATAGAGGATATAGAAGTTGCCTAGTAGGCTTAGTACCCGATTCGATACCGAATTAGGGCCCGAGTCGGTATTAGCAAACCCCGCGACTAGAGTAGTTCTAGTTTCTACTACTAACTAACGTCGACTTTCTACTACGCTATATATATAACTACCGCCTTCGAGAATGCTACGTACTTAACTACCTCGCGATCAATATTTAATAGGTAGTATTACCCGCGGCCTTAGCCTATCGCCGTCGATATACTACGCATTTTACGCTAGCGTCGAGAGGTTAATTTAGGAGTCTAGTTAGATTAGTAGTACGTTCCGATTACTATTATTGCCGGAACGCCGAAGGACGCAAGGTTACCTATGCGACCTAGTATTAACAGACGAGAAATACGAAGAAGAGTTCCCTAAGGTAGTAAAGCAGATCCGTACGGTAGAGGGACAGACTGCGTTTAGGTGCCTAGTATACAAGATTTGTTCTAATTATCGCCGACGGACGAGACGAAAAACGGTACGCGTAACAACGCGTAGAGTCGGCGATACTAGCGATTACGCGGAAATTGCTATATCGACGGATACTAGACTAGCGATACTAGAAGGATCTAGAGCGGTGCCGCCGTACCGCGTACTAAATAATGTATAGCAGAGCATAGTTATAGTATAAGAGCAGAACGGGAAGGTAAAACCTATATATCGACTATATAAACTCGATTATCGCTAGCCTATAGTTAGAGGCCGCGCGTTAGTAGAAGTCGATAATATAGACCTCGAACGATTAGTTAAGATACTACGGGTAGATTGTAGTTTCGAAGCCGGCGTCGACGCCTTGCATTAGATAAGCGACTAATATAGACACGTTCGAATTAACAACGAGCGATAGTAGAGGGCTAGTCTATCCGACATATTAGGCAGAGGCCTATAGCTGCGATTTGCAATCTATAGGCAAATTAAGGAGGCAGAACGAGCGTAAATATAAACGCAGAAAAGCAAGATAAATAATTAATTTTACTAAGTCCGATATAGAAGTCCTACTCTAATAGTAATAGGCACTAATCTATTTATTAAACGGAAGGCAAGATGCCCCGACTACGATAAGTACTACGCTTTAATCTTAGATATATGCTAATATATAGTAAGTATATTACGTATAGCAGTCTTAAGCGCCGCGATCTCTTCCTTTATCTATTTAATCTCGGCCTATATTTGAGTACCCTAATCGCGCTATAGCGATAGCGGACTCGGGGTAGCGCGATAGTTAAGGAAAGGCTAAATCGGCTACGACTAGCAGTCGTCGTACTAGGGTAGATTATATGCCTCTAGCTAATCTAGTTAGAATTGCATCTATCGAGTATAGGGCCTCTACGGTATTATTAACCTCGAATTAGCTAAACACGCTAATAGAGATAGTTCTAACTAACCCGTAATACTACGAGGCGGCTTCGAAGGTATATATTCGACCTAGCGGATTAGCTAACGCCGATTGATTTACCGATAAAGAACATATATCTATATATACTATAGTAGCGACCGAGCGAGGAATAAATAGTCTAAATGCGCCGATTGCTTTAGTACAATGTCGATAGTGTTGCTATATACCGTCGGTATAGACTGCAATAATTACCGCTAGACTAATAATAGCGCTAGATTAATAGTTCCCGAATCCGACTCGCGACCGAATTAGGCTAGCGTCGACAAGGTACGAAAATAGCGAACAGTCTATAGGCTACGATTATACTTTAGCGTTAGCGGGGCATATCCGATAGGACTAATAAGCGATTATAGACGGCGACTCGGGCAGTCTATATAGGAGCAGAAGATGAAACCGCAATTTAATGCCCCCCTTTTCGTAGAGTAAACAAGTACGAAGACGCGTATAGTCTAATATATACTATATTAGATTCGTAACAATACTACTACTCGTTATAGTACACTTAGGATAGGTCGCAACTACGAAGAAGATAAATACAGAACTAAGTCGTTATCTAACTCGATAGAGTCGGATAGGGATACTAGATTCGAAGAAGAAAACAGAGAGGATACTCGTTTATATATAGCGACTAGCATTAGATCGAAATTTATAAAGGTAACGTATGCTAGAGCACGGTAATAGAGGACTAACGTAACTAGTATAAGGGCAAGAATAGCAAAGATCCGGTAAGGCTAAAACGGAAGTATAGCGACGATAGGGCGGATTAGAGCGACGATACAAAGCTATTAAAACGACGTAAGAAGCGAGACAAAGGCTTAACGACTTCTAGTAAAGAACGTTTAAATCGAAAGAAGGGCTTACTCGAAGTAAGGGAGCAAATCTTATATAACGAGACGCGTCGTAAACTATTCGCTATTACGTTAACTAGGGCCCGAGGATGTAAGACGATGTTTCCTACTACCTAAACCCTAGTATAGGTAGACGAAACAATTAAGGAGGTATATAGTAAAAACTATAATCGATTACTAGCTTTACGTATAATAGTGCTATAGCTAGGTAGCTATATACCGTCGAGAGACGTAGTCTAAGCAGTCGGTAGAGATCCCGATATAATAGTATCGAGACTAATATTAGAATAGTTGCGAGAAGCTATACGAAAGGAGCGAGGCTATATTAATACCTATATCCGATTGACCTTAATAAACTAAGTACCGATCGCAATAACCGACACTCTAAAAAGGATAGTATACGCTAAGAGGATGCTCGATAACTAAATCTTCGAGTGCTACGACGAGAAACTAGTAAGACCCTCTCTAAAATAGTATAGTTACTAGATAATAGCTAACGGTCGATATATACTACGCGCTACCTTAGTAAGCTTATATACAAATGTCTAGCAGGTATACTACTCCGGTAGGATCGGCGAGGCTAGAAGATACATATTAAACAGTACTACTACAAAGTCACCCCTTTTATAATATTGTCTACCGCTACGGTACTCGGTAGAATACTAACTAGATAGTCGATAGAGTCGCATTTAACTAAAGTTAGAGGTAAAGCGATCTAGCTAGCCCTAGATTACAAGTTAATGCACTAGCCGTTCCTAGATCGGATAACTACGTAGAATGCGACGGATTAAGCTACTCGTAACCTTCGGTTATCGAAAGCGTAGAAGATATATATACGGTATATAGGCAGAGTATAGGATATCCCTAAATTATTAATAAATAACTTCGAGAGCGTACGTAACGACATCGATATACTTATAGCAATCGACGTCGTTTTAGATTCTAACGATAAAGGCGGATCGATCGAGCGCTATAGTAAGAGTAGTCTACGAGCGCCGTATTTCTCTTATCTGCTAATATAATCGATAGGTCCTAAAGCGTCTACCGGGCAACAATTAAGTAAATAACTCAAAGCCGGCGATAATACGATAGATAGGTTAGCGGAGGCGGAGGCCCTATCTAAGAAAAACGATGTTAGACTACCTATACTATAGAGCAGTTTCTAAGCGATAGATTAGAAGCCGACGGGGGCTACTAATCCGTTTGCTTCGGTACGGGGAGGCAACGGCATAAGTGTAACCGAGACAATAGAATACAATAGAACTAAAGACAATTAATACTAAAGGTATAGATATACCGCGGTAATAGTAATAGGGAAGGATTACGCGCTAATTACTATAAGAACAGTAGGTATTCCGACTAGTCTTATATAATAGATAAGACTTTATTCGCGGCGGTAAGTAATCGCGTTAGGGATATATTAGGGCTAGAAGAGGGGGAGTAGATATAGATAGATAGATAGATATTTCATTTGCCTATTGTAGTGCCTTTCGGCCTATGTAGGT
Organism: Pseudocercospora fijiensis CIRAD86; assembly: GCF_000340215.1. Classification (NCBI taxonomy): domain Eukaryota; kingdom Fungi; phylum Ascomycota; class Dothideomycetes; order Mycosphaerellales; family Mycosphaerellaceae; genus Pseudocercospora; species Pseudocercospora fijiensis. Next base: position 6,800,445 of record NW_006921533.1, read on the forward strand.
CTGTTTCTATGTATTGTTTTAGGTAGGAAACCAGCTTAGTTAGTAAAAACCTCCCTCCTATCCTATTTATAAGTATTGATCTTCCTCGTTTCCTTGTTTTCCTTCCTCTAGGGTATACTAGTGTTATAGTTGTTACCCTCTAACTACCTTGCCTACTGCCTTACCCTTCTTTCCTCCTCTTCTTCCCTCCTTCTTATCTACTCCTTAGTTTCCCTTACTAGTACGAATTGTTGTACAAATCCCTGTTTAATAATCTACTTTACTATCCTCTTTAGGTCTTCTTTACTCTAGATTAGCTTATCGTATTCCCTTTCTATTGCTTTTAGTCTCTAATCACTTCTGCCTTCTAACTATTAAGGGCAGACTAGTAGTATATACTTAGGGTTCTGAGATTGGTAGCTATATTAGTAAGCTCTACTTTTAATTCCTAGGACGTTTCTTCTAAATAGGTAAGATCTGAGTCTAATATGTTTAGATCTAATTTAGATAGCTAGGCTTGCCTCGGCCCTGTTTAGGTCCTTATAGAGCTAGTAGTTGTGTTAACCAAATTTGATTAGTGCCTTTAGGGTTCCCGGTCTAACTTGTGTTTTGTTCTATTCCTGCTCCTATAGGTATCTAGCAATTAATTCTGCTAGGCTTTGTTTCTCTCCCTTTAGCTTGTCTTCCTTTAGCCTTGCGTTTAGTCCCTAAAGCTCTTTCTCTAGCATTTCTCTTATTAAGACTCTATATTGCTCTAGGTCTTTGACTTTCTAGGGAGTTATTTGTAGTCTGTCTCGCCTCCTAGTCCTAATGTACTAGGTTTTTATCTTATCTAGTGCCTTTTAGATAGTCTGTTAGGCTAGGTATTCTATTGTCTTTACTGTATATTAGTGTCTTAGTCCCTTGAAGTATTGTTTAACTAGTAGGATCCCTAATTCCATTTCTACTACCCTTATTAGTATAGTTTTATATACTCCTAGGATTTTCTTTAGGCTTTAGGTTTAGGACCTGCTAACTAGTTGCTTAATCCTCTTTAGTGTTTTCTCCTAGGCTATCTATATCTGTACTCTATATAGTATTGCTAGCTTAACAATTGCTTTGTATATAACTTTAGCTTTCTCGAACGTAGCCCCCTATATAGAGGCTATAAGCCTATTAATAGATTGCATATTAGCATCTGCCCTCTACTTTGCCTTCTTTACTTATAGTCCCTAATTTAGTTTTGGATCTAGCTAGATCCCTAGTACTCTAAGCTCTGCTAATAGTTAGGTTTTAAAGCCTTAGATAGTGATTGATTGCTTTATATTATAGGTTGATTTGGCCTTGCTAAAGTAGATAAGCTAGTACTTTTCTAGGGCGAATTTTGCTCTATACCTCCTTGCCTATTTCTTATATTCCTAATGCTTCTCTTCTAGGATCTTACAGTTTGTTTCTATTGTCTTAGACTAGGTTAGGATGTTTGTGTTATCTACAAACCCTAATACTAATATGTTTTTTAATTCTAGGAGTGGGAGTAGGTCTACTATAAAGATAAGGAAGAGGATTAGGGAGAGTATTAATCCTTAGGGGATTCCCCTTTTAGTTAGTATTAGGTCTGATTTGAATTTACCTAGAATAAGTTGTATTAATCTTTCCTACAAAAAGGACTAGATAAATTAGACTATCTAGTTTAGTATAGCTTTCTGTTTAAGTATATATAGGAGCCTTTTATAGGAGACATTGTTAAAGGCTCCTAAGATGTTAAGGGAGAGGAGGGTTGCTACCTAGTTTTAACTATAGTACTAGATATGCTTAATCTATTCTATAATTAGTTCTATAGCTGTTAGTATTAACCTCTTCTTTCTTCCTCCTATCTAGCCTTTAAGAAGGATGTTCCTTTCCTCGGTAAAGGTTGTTAGCCTTTTAGCGACAATTTTTTCTAGTACCTTACCTATTGTATTAAGTAGGGCTATTAGTCTGTAGGCCTTAAGCTGTATATAGTCTTCCTTCTAGGGCTTCCTTAGCACTACTATTAGGGACTTCCTAAATAGTCTTAGGTAGTGTCCTAGTACTAGGCTTTGTAAAAAGATATTGGCTAGTGCTAGGGCTAGCCCCTTCCTGTATACTTTTAGAAGTTTGTTATAGATCTTGTCTTCTCCTAGTGCCTTATTGCCTAGAATTTTTTTTAGGATCCTTTTAATGGTTTCGGGTTTAACCTAGGTGTCTCTTAGTATACCTAGCAGTAGAGTCTCTTATTCTTTCTCCTTTATATCTAATAGGTCTGCTTATACTTTTCTATAGAAGAAGTGTTAGCCTAGGGCTCTTACTTTCCCTTCTATTGTAGTCTACATTTGTCCTTATTAGTCTATAATGTCCGGGAATTGTAGTAGCATATCCTTATCCTATTTAGGTCTCCTTACCTATTTGGCTATCCTCTATATCTCCTCTAGTTTCTTTGTAATTATTCCTATTATAGATCTCTATTCTTGTATCTTGTCTTTCTTAATCTAGATCTTCTTTTCCTAGTAGGCTTTATTGTAGTTGTCCTATGCTTCCTAGGTGTAGGTTTGTGTCTACTGCCTCCTAGCCTTCCTTGCTACTTTAACCTTCCTTATACACTTACTAGTCTAGTATAGTTGCTAGTATAGTGAATGTTTCTTTGCTAGGGTATACTTTTTAGCTACCTATTTCAGGATTCCTATTAGTTCTTCTACTGCCTTATTAATGTCCTCTAGCCTTAGTAGGTACTTTGTTAAGAGTTCCTCTAGTTTTGGGTCCCTTTCTAGTTCCTCCCTAATCCTACCCTATTAGGCACCTTTCTAGTTAAGCTTCTCCTTTAGTTCCCTTTCCTAATTGGCTTAGATATTTAGCTCAATCTATACCGGGAAGTAGTCTGATAATTCTTCTAGTTCCTAGTTGACCCTGCATCTTATAATCCTATTCCTAATCTAATATAATGCAAAGTATAGGTCTAGTATGCTACTGCTTCCTCTTGCCTCCTAGGTAATTAGTCCCTTTAGGGTAACAATTTCTATTCCTTCCCTCTCTAATATGTTAATTAGTCTTCCTACTAGGAAGTAGTAAGCTAGGGTAAAGTCTAAGCCCTAGAGGGGGTAGTAGAGGTTGAAATCCCTAAGTAGGATTTAGTAGGTGTTCCCCTAGATAACTCTAGGTAGTCTTTCTAGGGTTTTTAGTTAGGTACTGCTTCTTAAGTCTAGTAGTAGGTTATATATATAGTGGACTTGGAGTGTACCTTAGGATGTCTCTATTTAAACTAATATTAGGTCCCTATCCTCCTATAGTATAGCCTGCTAGGTTTCTATATCTATCTCCTTGCTAATGTAGATGCATATCCTTAGGGCTCCCTAGTTGTAGATAATTAGGTAGTATCTTAGGTCTTTAACTATTGCTAGTCTCTTTGTATATAGGTTGAGCTAGGGCTCTTAGATTGCAATAATGTAATGTTCTTTTAGGTTTAGTGCTTAAAGGAAGCTCCTCTATACCTTGTCTTTACTCTTATTAATATTGTACTATATAATGTTTAGTAATGTTGCAATGTTTATTAGGTTTTATCTATATTATTTCCCTATAAGTTTTCCTTTAGTCTTCCCTTACTTTAGACCAATATTTGACTAAGCTTTGTCTGCCCTGCTTCCTTTCCTGCAATGTTAAGGTATCTTAGTCTCCCTAGTTGCTAGTAACTCTCTTGTACTAGTAAGGCCCTAAATATAAACCCATTATCTTATCTAGACCTCTTTTGTAACACTTAGCTAGGTTGCTTCTGTACCTAGCTGCCCTAGCTTATTGTATATCTTTTTAGTATATTAATTCTAGCTTCCTTTGCCTTCCTAGCTGCCTGTATTCTTACTAGGCATTCCTTCGCCTAAGAGGGGTGTCTTTTAGTATAGCATATACATCTTACTTCTCCCTTATATGCTTTGCATTCTTTAACCTAGTAATCCCCTATACAATAGGAGCAGGTATTAGTTGTCTTTATACACTTAGCTGCTAAGTGTCTATAGTATTAACATTTGAAGCACTATATTATCCTATAGTTGCTTCTATATATCTCTGTTTCTAATCTTTTAAAGTCCTAGAACAACCCCTAGTCTAGCACTATATTAGCTTGCTCTACACTCCCTACCTAGATAATTAGGGAAGACTGCTTCTTAGTCTCTTCGATTTTCCTTTTAATCTATACTACTTTTGTAATCTTTAGGCCTAGGCATGTAGCTTGGTTTTGTCTCTATAGGCTCTTAATATCCTATTCTTCCTTAAAGCTTCTTATTATACTATAGGCTATAATTATAAATTGCTGTTAGGAGACCTTTGCTGTTTTCCCTATCTTAGTTGTCCATTCTTTTTGTATTTCTAGCTTCTTTTTGTCTTGCTCTTATGCTATAAATAGCTTAATTACCCCTTTACCTTCGTTCTTAGCCTTAATTACCTCTTTAACTGCAATTCTTTCTACAATCTCTTTCCCTATAAGTCCTTAGATTTCCTTTTACTCCTATAGGTCCGTAATATAGACTCTAACTACTGTCCTCGGGGGTTTTAGCGCCTCCTAACTAGCTACTACTACCTAGGTACGGTAGTTTAGGCTTATCTCCTATTATTTCTTCGTAATCTTTACTGCAACTGTATTAGCTACCTTTGTAATTACGTAGCTTGCCTAGTTGTAGATTGCTTTTAGTCCTCTAAGGAGTTCTAAGATTATTATCCTATATACCCTCTTAGGGGTTCTTCTATCTTCCGCCTTTAGTACCTCCTCTGCCCTAGTATATAGTGCTTTCTATTCGTCCTCCCTTCCTTCTTAACTATCCTCCCTTCGTCTCTAATTATTCGCTACCATTTTGGGGGAGTAGATATAGTAGGCGGATATAGAGGCAGACGGCGGCAAAGTTAAAGAGATAGCATTTAACGAGGAGACGTAGGATCGAAGAATTAGAAGATATATAGTAAAAGAGAAGAAGAAGTCGAAAGGAAACAAACGAAAGAAAGTAGAGGTATATCGCTTTAATATAGCTATAGAGGACGAATAGAATACATTCTTATTAACTATAATAAATAGATGCCCTATATAATATAACGAAATCTGTTAATACTATACGAGTCGGTCGCTAAGTCGGTACTAACTTAGTATACGTAGTAGACGTATGCAAATGCTAGTAGTTACCCGAGTATACGTATAAACGTTAGATATTAGTAGAAGCAACAATCGTATAATATACAGATCCGATAGAAAATGTAATTCAAATGCTAGTACTAGTATATACGACGACTCGAGCCCGACTCGATATACGAGTCGGACGGTAAAGAATAAAATTCTTACTACGAACAGATTTGCTAGAATTTCTAAACCGCGACGATCCTATTAGACAAGATCTTTAACGTACGATCCTAAGGATCCTAAGCGATCCTATCGATAGGATCATCGCGATCGGTAAAAAAGTTTCTATAACGGAAGACGACCTCAAGTTCGCTAGTTACTATAACGCCTTATAGGCTAATAATCTAGTTACTCGTCGCTCTATAGGCAGCTTCTACTTTACTATTGTAGGCGGACCTCTATTGTATAAGTCCGGCCGCTAGATACTCGTTACACTATTATTAACTAAAGCTAAGTATATTCAACTTACTATAGGGGCTAAGGAAGCAGTTGCCTTAGCTCGCTTATTAAAGGAGATTAGCTACAAGGGCTATATTCTCCTAGTAACACTCTACGAGGACAATTAGTCCGCTATTGCTATTACTAAATCGACTACTATTAATAGCCGTACGAAGCATATAGATGCTCGTATTTACTATATTCGAGAGAAGATTGCTAATAGTTCTATTATCGTCTAATAGGTTAGTATATATAATTAGATAGCCGATAGCTTTACTAAGCCGCTTAATAAGATTAAGTACGGCCGCTTTGTTAAACAACTAAACCTAGTAGATTGCAAGGCCGCTATTGCGAGCGCTACAAAGCTAGCTACTAAGTACTAAGAAGAAAGGGCCTTTGTTTGCTTTGTCTATATAACCTAAGAGTGGTCTAGTTTGTTTACCTGTTTCTGCTTACCTAATACCCCTTATTTGCTTTGCTAATAGAATAGCTATTATATTGTTTGTTATTCTATAGCGATATATACGTACTAAGAGGGTAACTTAGAGTATATACCTAGGTGTTAGGGTCTATTACGTGCCTAATGCCTAAGGCTGCAACTGCTATACTTTATCTTCGGACTTCTAGATAGATTAGTCCTTCTTCTAAATATATTAGTTATATTAAGTTAGATCGCTCGTCTACTAGCGACTATCTTTAATCGGTCCCTCGTACGGAAGGTAGGAAGTAATAAAGTTCTAGCCTAAGGCTTCTAGTACGTAATAACTTCTCGAATTTTGACTAATTAGCTCGTAGGACTAGATTTGTATAGACGTATCTTCCTTAGCGACCCCCTTCTAAACTTAACCTAAGGTAGCAAGTCTAACTGTTCTATATACTACGCTCCGAATACCTTCTACAACTTTCGTCGTAAGCTCCTTAAGTTGCTCTAGGTGCCCTTCGCTTCGCTAGAATAAATTTATAGCGATCGGATTATTAGAGGGCTACTATCTTACGCTTTTAACGCTTAAGCCGAGACTAGACAGATTTCGCTATACCCTTCTAACTCGATAGGTGCCGCTCTAGTCCCTAATTAAGCCGCTAAGATCCGAATATAGTTAAGCGTAGTAGAAATTTTATATAATTTGTACCGTTGCTATACTAGAACGCATAGCCTCTGCTAATAATAGTCTCTCTACGCCTCTCTATAATACGTCGTATTAAAAGACTAAGTTATGCTTAAATTATACTAAACTATAAGTATTTTAACGTATTAGAAGTTTAGAGCGGCCGCTCTAGCTTAGCGAACAGTACTCGAATAGGAAGCTAAGAGTCCCGATTAGGCCTGCCTCTAAAGCGGCACCTAGAGTAGTATTAAAGGTGTAGCGAAATCCGTCTACTGCAATTAGTTCAGACCCTTAGTAGCCGAAAATAGAAGAAATTGATATTTGCGAATGCTGTTTTATCTAATAGGCGAAGCAGGTTATGCCTGTATAGAGTTATTAAGTACCGTACAGGCAGGTGCTGCCCAAGGGGTAGCCGAGCGAAGCGCCTACCAACTAGCATTTGCCGCATATCGTAAGGTATACAGTATCGATACAGCACGGCGGTCTCGTGCGGGGCTACGCGGGTTCCGTGGTATTGGTGTGCTCAAGCTGCGCCGGTAGTAATACGAGAACCGGATCGGAGACCAGAATGCGGTCCTTACCAGCTTCTCCTAAGCGTCTTCTACGTTTTTGGGACCGACTTTAACAAAAATCGTAGAAGATCTGCCTCAATCAAGAAGGCAGGAAGGCAGCGCTACAGAACAATATGACAACCAGAATAACGAGCGGCGTCGCGTGTGTGAAACAAGGGGCCACGTAACCGAAGGTTCCGCAAGCCCTAAATGCCTGGCCAGTGCCCCTGCTTGGCATGAATGCTTCGCTTTCTCACTACGTTTAACCATCTCCGTCGCATCCACCTAAGCATCATCAATTCTGAAGAGAAGAAGACTGCATTAGAATATTGATCTATGCCCTTGAACTACCTGCCCTCGTTTAAGAGGGCCGTCCCAAATGCAGCACACGAAAAGAGGAAACCGCGATGCCCGGGAACTCGAACAGATGAGTAAATAGCAGCATAGCAGTGCGAGGCGTGAACGGCGAACTCAGCGTGGTCCCGGAGGAGAATAGTGAAGCGCCGTTCCTTGCGTTAGATCGCTTTTCGACGATATCGTTGGAGATCTTGATGGATCACTGCTGGTCAGCGTAGAAGCTGCCAATTCTTCTTCTTCTGGTGCGTTGCTGTCTTCTGGGCATGGCACCTATCGATCGCTCACACGCGCTTGAAACCAAAGACATTTACTGACACGAGATAAAGTGCACCTTGGAGAATACTAGGACGTATACAACAAGGCAAAAGCCTTCGTTTCCAAGGTAGTGTTTGCCGTAGGTTCGAGTTCGAGAGATCTCAGAGGTTCGGCTTCCTTGCAGATCTGAAGAATGGCTCACTCTCAAACGATGTAGGATAATGAGTAGAGTCCTCTGCGAATGTAGATCAGCATTGGTCAATCGTAGTTAGGCAACTTGTGATCTACCACCGAACCTTCAATCTCTTTTACTGCTCAATTGATGTAACTAGTTGCAGGACGATTGTCATCGGTAGGTATGGAATTTCTACGTCCTATTTCAATCTTTACTTCATGTAGTAGTCCGCTGCCATACGATCGACGTCTTCACTCATGCAGGATGGTTCCCAATCGGAACTCGGCCACTGAACCAGGATGGTAGAATATCTTCTCAGTCCAAATGGGTGATGAGCGGTCCACGAACGCCGTCGCAGTCAACCGTTCCATCTTTTCGCGGCCACGTTTTCCCGTACTCGTGAGCCATCCCACGCCTCGTCGCACACCTACACCCAAAGTCATAAGTTACATGCAGCATGGAACATATCAAGCAAAGATTGGCCTGAACAGATGCAGTCTTAGATAATAACTAGCTCAAGCTTCATGCTCATTGAGCCGGATCGTCGCTACCTCCCTCGCTCCTTCCGATGTTCCGAAGAACCTCCTCTGCGACCTCCCACCTTCGCCGTTTTCCCGCTCTCTCTCCTCTTCTTCATTGCAATAATATGATACTTGGGCCTTCAACGCCTTCTGGAGGCCTCAAAAGCCTTTCTTGGGGGAACATGAGGTGTCGTGGTCGACTTGTTCTTCATGTTGACGATTGGGACGCGGCTGGGGTCACTTCCACGTGACAGCGATGAGGAGACAGGTCACTTTGATGGCATGATCGACCGCGAAGATTCTGCTTGCAGTCAGTCGACACGCAATACCATCATTTGGTGACGCATCCGTTCGGAGCTCAAGGAGCACGATCATACGGCCGTTGGCACATTCTGTCATTCGCGAGGACCTCTCAAGACAACACCGGACATCCAGCAAACATAGGTCGCGATTCTCAGCTTCATAGACTCTTCGGCAGACAAGACAGGAAAGCGCCAATGGGAGGATGAACCGGCAAGTATGATCTGATATCTTTCATTCATGAAGCGTTTATCTGTACCGTAACCACCAGCAGATGCGCGCCATTCGTCATGTAGCACGCTTTTCAAGGCCGAACGCGATGCAAAGTTGGCCTGATTCTCGATTCTCCCCAACGCCGATGCTAATCACAAGTCGTCTAATGCTCTAGCAGCTCAGGAAATCCACTCTCAATCCATCGTCTCAAAGCACACCCGCGCTGTCCTTCAGCATGGCGAACGCTTGGTGTGCAGCGAAGGGATTGGGTCAAGTCGGTCCTTGATTTAGACCACACTCTTCATACCGAAATCGAAACCCTCAATCAGCGATTGTTATTCGGCCGCCCCGATCTTCAAGCCCTGGTTTATTGCGTCGCTCAGTTCTTGCTGGCGCTTGGCTTCTTGCTCTGCGAGGTACTGGGCATATCGACTTCGCTTGTTGTGGATACCGCACTCGGTCTTCTGGCGTCCTTTCCAGCGGCCGGCGCGCTCATCCTCGCTGTCAGTCACAGGCTGAGTGGAGTGCCAGTCGCCGATTGATCGGTAGCCTTGGTCAAGCAGATCATTGGTTGGCACGTCGTTGGCCTGAATGTACGACTGAACCTCCTTGAACGACCAGTTTGCGAGAGGATTCACTTTGATGAGGCCCGCATCATCGATCTCGACAATATCGATATCACCTCGCTTTCCGCCTTGGGTCCGTCGTCGACCGGTAATAATGGCCTTCACATCGAGTTCTCGATAGGCGCGCTGAGCTGGCTCAACCTTGGCGACGTAGTCGTATCTCTCCTCATCGACCTCCCACAGCTTCTCTCCGAACTTAGCCTCGAAGTCGGCGGTCGTCTCACAGCCTTGTGGCTTGTATGTGTGCACCTTCATGCCCGAGTACTTCTGGTTGGCTCGCTGAACGAGGTCGAGGGTTTGAGGGAAGTGATACAAAGTGTCGAGGAAGATGAGCTCAATGTCAGTGCGAAGAGGTGTATCAAGCTTGGAGATCATATCCATGATGGCGAGACCTGTGAGGCCGAAGGCGGAGGTCTGAAAGAGGCGCGGCAGAGATGCGATACACCATTTGAGGACCTCGGGCGGTTCCAGCTTCGAGAGTTGGGAGTTGATGAACTTCAAATGTGGCCGCGAGAAGTACACTTCTGGCAGCGAAGCGGTCGAACTGCCACTGGCATACCCGGATTCTACTTCCATGTCGGAAGACGATCTGTTGTGGTAAGACATGGCGCAAGAGGAGGGGTGCGGCGGTCAATTGAGGCGACGGGCAAACGTGATGTGTAGTCCAGTTGGTCTCTTCAGCAAGGGCTACGGATGGCGTCGATACTGGGTGATGACAAGGAAATAATAATGGTTGGAAGAAGAGATGGGCTCGAGGACACACTTGCATGTGAGCACGCAATCGCCATTGCCCTCCCGCGGAGTCCTGCCGGCACCAGTAGTGAGGGCTCTAAAGGACTTTGAAATCAGTTCAATCACGCAATATCACGTGCTCTTTGAGGACGATGGAGCATCGAGGCGGATCCAGCCAGTCAGAATCGGCGCTGGAATGCGCTCAGGCCACGGGAGTCGCTGCTCTGTCAGTGTCCGCGGCTCTGATCAATTCTTGCGCTGTTTTCGCGACTCTCTGCACAACTCTCGTCATTACTCGTCCTGCCTGCAGTTCCGATCTGATCACAAACACACAGTATGCCGCGTCTGACGGCAATGAGCACTCGACAAATAATGCTTTGGGACGCACTAGCCGGGCCGTAAACGCCTGCTTTCTTTGTCCTTTCCTGGCTGACAAACCAGAAAATCTCGTAATCTCAAGACTAATCTGCTGTGTCTTGGCTTGCCAAGGGCTCTGTCGCACATTGACCATCTGCCAGAATAATAATCGTGATATGCTGATCGTTCAAGTCATATGGACACAATTCGCATAGCAGTACCTCAGCAAGCAATCGAGGGGAGATTTTCGCCGCACCTGCGACCGGATAGCAAATGCCGCTCGCTCCAGCGCTGACGCGGTCGCTCAAGGAAACCATTGGAAATCAATGAAAGCGGTTCAATCAGACTGATCGGAGAACCGATACAGGTGCCACGGAAGACACGGAAATCCATCGTAAACTAGGCCTGTATAGGCGCTTGACGGGGCACTGGAGCGGTGAGAAGTCGCTCTGATGGTGAAATAGAGGGAGGGAGGGCGGGCGGGTGCGGCGGCAGTGGTCATGGCAGCGAGTATGTGAAGGGCAGAAGAAAGGTTGGCACGGCAAGAAAGAAGAGAACAAGTGAGGGGCATTTCGTGTTTGGATCTCCGAGAACCTGCCACGTGCGATTGAGGGAGGGATATTCAGTGAAGAAAGCAAAGCCGTATTTCGGGTATCGCGTAGCCGGGTGAACCTATTCAGAGCAGATCATCAACATCTGTGCGCAATGCATACGCAATGCAGCTCGACTCAGGAAGTTGATCTTTGGCAAGCGGTAGTCTGATCTCCGACCTCGATTCGGATCTCTACTGAGTGAGGCGACAGCTTAGCAGGCTCTCGTCCTGCCACGCGTCGTCCGCGACCATCATCTGCTCGACCTCTCGCATCTTCGCATCACCTTGAAGCTCAAACATCTCAGCAACAGTAGCAATATCACTTGAAACCCCTTCCAGCCCCCCCATCCTCAAGAATCTTCGCAAAAGCCTTCCTCATCCCCATGACAGCAGCTCTAATACCCTTCCCCAACCTCGCAATCTCCTCGAATGAAAGCTGAGGATAACTCGTCGGGACCAAAACAAGCGGAACACGTCCATCCCAGCCTCCAGACATGGAATTATTGTGGTCGAATCATGCTTCATCATCACTATCCAACCACGGACTTCATGCCGAGATCGACGAAGGATTGCTCATAAAGTGGAACCTGCATCTATCCAACCAGCTTCCTTCCAATCCAAAAATGCAAATGCGATAATGCGCTTAAAATTTCTCCATGAAATTCTTCCTGACAGTCCACATTCTCGCCCTCTTGCCATAGATATACATAGGTATAGTGGTTAGCAGGCAAGCCAACTGAATTCCTCCGATCGCAATGAAGACATCTCGACTTCCATCGGACTCAAGCCAATGGTTGAAGAACAGACTCCAAACGAGACCGTGCAAGATGTTCTTGCTGAAATTCAAGGTGACGAGCGCTTCGCCAGCGTACTGACGATAAGAGTCCACGGCAAAAGTGATGCTGGTTGTCGATCCGAGAGAGCATCCAAAGGATATGAAGCCGAAGAAAAGGGTGGGAACGATCCAAGCGTCGCGTTCTTGTGCGCTCCAACCAAAGCCCATGAGCCCAATGACGGTGAAGATGGCAATTGGTATGGCCATGACAAGTCTGAACTCTGGTTCGTAGATGCCTCCGTTCCGTCGAGCCATCCACCGCACTATGACGTCGCTCACTTTTCCAGCGACTGCAGTGCCCAGGACTCCGCCCACGAATGGCGAAATATAGACCAGTCCAGCCTGTAAAGACGTGAAGTTGTAGCTGTCGCGAGAGATGTATATTGTGGTCACCGATTCGGAAAGGACGATGAGCCAGCCAATGGACAAAGAGTACACAAGAGCCGACCATAACAAGGAAGGATAAGTGTAGAGGATGAATGGGCGGACTGCGACCTTCAGCCATCTATCACGAGTCATGCGTCCGGACCACGGGCGGAGCTGTTCGATATACGACTTTGCTGGTTGGGATGAGAAATGCTTGGTGTATGCGTTCCGCGGGTCGTGATGATCGCTCAGATCGGTGGGCACTCGCGACAGCTGAGGATGAGCCTCTTCCAAGTGGCCTGGAGATACCGGTCGATTGTTGAAGTAATCCTCGCCAGATATCTTATGCTCATCGAACGACCGCGCCTTCGGTGTTTGTGGCGATGGCGGCGCAGCTTCAACCTTGAGTTGCTCGCGGTCTGGCTTCTCTGCAGGCGTTTGATCCGCAGATTGCACATCTTTCTCGTCTTCTGAAGCTTCAGTAGTAAAGTGTGCATGTCGCTCCGACTTTGGTTCTGGATGATCGTGGTTGTCTGCTGGTATACTTGCAGCCTCCTTGTGCGTTTTGCGCTCCGCAGCTGGGCTTCCTGGACGCGACAAGGTCCTGATGACATGAGACATGCTGAAGTTGCTGTGCCGTTGACGCTGCTTATGGGGTATAGGCGAACGATCCCAAAAGGTCTCTGGGACGAAAAAGAAGAGCAGACAAAGTCCAAAGCCCACGACCATGGCGACCACCCAGAACACCCTACCATCATGTCAGTTGCGTCCACATTCGTGGTAGAAGTGCATGGCTTACCATCTCCATCCCAGGCTTTGTATCACCGCCGCGCTGACCAGCGGGACGAGATTCTTGCCTCCCAGCAGGAGAAGCGTGTATATACCTAATCTGTATGCCTTTTCGTGTAAGAAGTAGATCTCGGCAACTGTAGCAGAAGGCAGGCATTCAACGCTGCTAACAGCAAAGCCTTGAAAGATGCGAGCGCACACGAGACTGGCAAAGTTAGGCGACAAGGCACACCAGACGCCGGAGAGTATGAAGCAGACGGCGGCGATCAGATAGACAGGTCGCTTGCCGTATAGAATGGCCGTAGGACTGAGCACTACACTTCCCAGTCCAAGTCCCATCATGTATAGTCCTGTGGTCAGGGCGACCCGTGGCACAGAAACGTTGTACTCTTCCGCAACATCGTGAAATCCAGCAGCCAGAATCGGCGTCATGCCTCCGCCGACCATGCAATAGAAGCCAAGAGACAGCAGCGCTGCGTCTCTGCGCCAGACTTTCCAGTTCAGCGGATCGTTGGCGCTATCGTCAGGCTGCGGTTCGAGAACGAACTTGCCGTCCGCTGTAGTTTTCTTTTCTGGTTGGCGAAGGCCAAGCCGCCATCTGCGTATGCTCGTAGAAGAGCTCGAACGCGAGGGAGCTCGAGGTCGTGGAGACTGTGGAAATGATGAGGTCGAGTTTCTCGCGGGCGCATTGCGCATTCCAAGCGGCTCATTGAACTGCGAGACCTTGCTCAGCAGCAAGACCGAGCCAGGTACTTCTTCAGTATCTGGATTCAGCATGCCCATGTTCCATCTTGTTGGCTTGCTCTTGCTGCCTCTTTCGTACTCAGGCCCTAAACGCATTTCGTCGGATGTCGTCTGGCTCTTCTTCGTATTGGCACTGCTGTCTTCTCGACGACCAAGCATAAGCTTCCAGTCGAAGCGTCTGTTTGCGCGGCCATTCGCCGCCTGCTCATGCGGATGAGGACCTGCCTCGTCCTTCTCTTGTGTAGAAGCCATGCTGGGTCCGGCCAGTTGCTATCGCTGTATTGAAATGCTATCGTCTATGAGCCAGTCGAGTCCGCGAAGGCAATCGTGGTATTGAAGAAGTGAGAGACGGAAGGACAGGAACGATATCTATGCAAGGAGAGGGAAGAATATGCTCCACCGTCCTGTCAGGCGTAATCCTTCCCTTAGGCGTCATATGAGAGGGATTATGTTGCATGTGATCGAGGGAGGGGAGGACAAGTAAGGCGGCACACCACTAGCAGGCTGTGTTGGTGCACTGCACGTATACAGCAATAATATATGGCGACAGTATTGTCGGTGGTGGAGAGTTTGTGCACAGGTTCTACGCTGCGAGGTGTCCTTGTCAACCACCTGGACCCACTCCGCAGCGATCCCTTGGTGAGATGACCCCCGGTCTATTGATTCTTCATCTCCCTTTCATCGACAATATGTAAGACACTTCGCAGCTCCCGAAGAAGTCCCAGGGGCGAAATACATATAAAACCAGCGAGAGCTCGAGGGTGGTTGTTCAGATGATGTCGATCGTCGGCGGGGATTGGTCGCCGACATGGGTTGGAAGAGCTCATGCATGCATGCGTAGCAGCTACGTGACTGCGTGACACCATCGTCACGCACACTCAATGTGAGCTAGTAGCCTGGTACCTGTATCTGGTGATATTGGACACGGCCGGCGGGCACATGCAAGGCGCCATTTGTCTCATTCACTCAAGGCGTCTGGCAACAAGGCTTGCCAATCTAGCATTCAACAGCGATATGAATCTACTTCAGGCGGTCGTAGATTCTGCTGATGGTGATCTGGCCGGAGGCCTGGTATGAGCAGCCACATGCGAGAACGATTACCCGTTGTCATTGCCATGAACGAACGACTTACCCAGCAGACTTCACTATGGATATGGCATACCTCCTCGGCGAAGGCGACAGATCGTGACAGAATCGATGCACCTGGCTCTGCCAGGTCGAAAGAGCCATACCTATCCTTCACCAGTTTGAGAGTGAACATGTCGCAAGCCTGTGTTCCTGCATTTCATGGCTGGCTGGCAGTTGCCAGTTGGATGACTAGCTGCTGCGCAATAATTGAGAAGCACTTGCTGTAATAGACTCACTGCTCGCCGTTATGAGGCATTCTCCCATCTGCTACCTCAATCAACATCAACAGGTCTTTTCCGAACGTCGAAGCAAAGCAGTCCTACACACTCATACCAAGCTATTATCAGAGAGCAATCTTTCGCTACATTAATTTCCACGGCAGTGCGAGATAAGGCTTCTGTCCACTCTTGTCACATGCTAATGGCTTGCAGAAAATGGATCCAAGTCGCGCCAACCGCACACCTCAACGACAAGCGTACATGGGGAGGAGAGATTCTGCTCAAACTCAGAATCGACGGGGACGCGACAATGGTGTGTTCTCTCAGACTTGTCTCAAAACAAACGCTAACAAGCAAGCATAGAAGAAGATGTTGTTCCGGCAGACGACAGGGACGACATAAGTTACATCAGCCCAATAGATATGAACAGGCTGCGAAGACGTTCCCGACCTCTGGCTGTCCAGCTTGCGGAGGCGGATGTCGCACTTGCTCCACGATCCGCTCTATCTTCCCGCCGTAGGAACAGACCCGTCAACAACGTCAATGCGTCCTCAAACAGGAGCTCAGCCCAGGGACCGCTCGCAAGGACAACACACACAAGTGAACGTCGTAACACTGCTGAAGCACCGCCTACAAACCCGTCAACCGAAGTCCAAGCAGCAGTCGAAACACAGGCTCCGCAAAGTCCGCGCTCAAAATCTGGCAAGGAACAGGCAAGCAAGGAAGAGAAGTAAGCTCGATCGGTCCGGTTTGAGGTTGGTCGGTGTTGGTGGCTTGGAAAAGGTTGTACGCGACAGTGGAGTCTGCCAAGTTCGCCCAGATATTCTGTGCTCATCAACTCGCTCTCGCAAAAATCAAAACTTAGGAATTGATGGGGTTGCATAGATGTTCTCTTTCCAAACTATCATCCGATACTGCTTATCTACTGCTTACTTCAGAATTCGTTCATGCTTCTACGATACGTCAGGTCGCAAGCAGTCAGCAATAATACTGGCAAAATAGGTATATGCTTTGCTCCTTCTGCTGCGCAATGTCACCGTGCAGAGGTATCGCGGCTCCGCCTAATGGTGGCATGCAGGATGCCGAAACTCAAGAGAAAGGCGTCTGATCCTACATGCACGGATTCCCCGATGACAGCCCTTGGTGTGCTCAGCCTTGAGGATCGAGGATGAGTGATGTCTCCGTTGTGGGCAGTGCTTGTTTGCTCGTTTGATCGCACTCGGTTGATTCAGGTCATTGGTATCTCTGGCATTATACAACTGCTCAAACTCGTGAGTGAGCAATGCTGAAGAAGAAAAAAAAATTATACGAAATGATAAGAGAGCTTCTCATGCCTCTGCCCTCACTATCCCTCCCAAAGCAAAAGCGCCTTCGCTCATGAAATTTTGCAAGCAATGCGTGACATAGTAAATCGTGACTTCATCTCAAGTGCTCGTTATCAGCTCTAGCCGGCTGCGAAAGTACTCTTCTTGCGGAGTGCTTCTCCGTACCACCAGAGAATGAAAGGCGCTGGGAAGCCAATAGCAATTCCGACAAATGCCAGCGTGGTATTTCCCCATCCGTAGCCGAGTGCTTGATACATCTGATCTGCGAAGAGCGGGAAAGCGAAACCTCCCAGGGATCGGAAGACCGCAGTTGCTGCAATCGCGGAGGCTGCGTAACGGGTGTACGCGTCGACCAGGTATGTTTGACAATTCTGGAAGACCAGTTGATTTCCTGCTGCGAAAATTGCTGTACCGATGTTTGGCACGATCCAGTGGGTCTTGTATTGCGCAGACCAGCCGTAAATTAGGAGTCCGACAGGAACCATGACTGCACCTGGGAACATCAGAGGAACACGGAATTCACTTCGTCCTTGGTCGTTGTTCTTCGCCTTCAGCTTCTTGTAAATCCTGTCTGCGAATCTGGCAGCGACTTGAGTTCCGAGGAAGAATCCGAGACCGAGAGAAATATAGTTGAGACCACCGATAGCTGGACCTTCGCCGTAGACTCTCATCCACAGCACTGGGAATGAAGCCAAGACCAGGTAAAGCACGCCGTAGACGTAGCCGATGTAGAGCGCCAGAACTTGCACGATTGGCTGCGTGAAGAGCAGGATGAATGGTCGCTTGAATGCAACGCCAATGTGGTTTGCAAGACTTCGAGATGGGTTGTCAAATTCAGTGCGAAGCTCTTTGTTCCCAGTAATCTTGATGAGCTGCTTCTTCTTCTTGCTCAAGACAGCGGCAGCGTATGTCTCCTTGAGGAAGAACCAGCCAAGAAGCTGAACAAATACTGCTGCGATCGACGTGGAGTAGAAGACCCATCTCCAGGTTGAGTATTGAGCAATGAAACCACCAGCGATTGGACCAATTGCCGGACCGAGTAGAGGCGCAAGCGAGTAGAAAGCCATAGCCTTACCACGCTCCGTGGGCAGCCAGATATCTGCAAGAACGCCACCACCAATACCGAGTGGCGCACTGCCTCCAAGACCAGCCAGGAAGCGGAACGCAACGAGTGTGCCCGTGTTGTTTGCGAAACCACAAGCGAGGTTGAACGCGAAGTAGAACAAATTGCTGAGCTGCAGGACGATTCGTCGACCGAAAAGCTCAGAAAGTGGGCCGAGAGCCAGAGGTCCGATGGCAAACCCGAGAATGAACACAGACATGGCCAGTTCTGCTTGCATTCTGTCTGACGACTTGCTTGGGTCCAGTCCAAAGTCTGTCAAAACTTGCGTTAACGCTGGAGCGACCATGGAACTGGATACAGGTGAGATGAATGTGAACAACGAGACTGTGAGTGTTGCCATCCATCTCGCCTGCTTGGTCCAATTCTTCGGGTTGTCTGGATCGTCGGGGCCATCCCAAGTTACGAGATTGATATCCTTCTCGCCCTTTTTCGACCTTGAGGATGCGTTTCGTTTCACTGTTCCGTTTCTGCCCATCTTCGATGCATTTCGCACGATCTGTATTCGGCCAAAATCAGGCGCTTGTTGGCCTTGCTGTGGCCATCCCTGCTCCTCGTCATAGCCCGCCTCTGCCATCTCCTCCTCAAAATCTGCCTCCTCCTCGGCCTGGTAATCGTGTACAGCTCCGGCATAATAATCGAGATCGGAGACGATAAGATGCAAGTCGACAATACTTTCTCGCGGGCCACTCCTTTGTGATCGTACTGATCGATTTCGATTATGTTGTTGACCCTCCTTGAACCATTGCGGCGGCCTATTGGTCTTTGCATCTGCTACTGATCGTATGGGTTCGAATTCCTGTGATAGCCATGGAAACTCCTCGTGCGTGTCTCGATTAGGTCGTAATCTCGCCTGATCCATCTCCTCCACGGCCCTATTCTGCAGGGCATATGAATCGTCGGTCCATCCACTGTAGCGACTGTTCCAAGACTTCACAGTCCCTACAGTACTTCTAGGAGTTTGTGACATGGTGTCGAACTGTCGACGGGTCAGGAAAGGGAATGTTGGGACGTAAGGCGCCTCTGAGCGCAGCCAAGGTGCTGCCGTGTATATGTGGCAGCGGCCCTCGCATCTCCCTACTCTGCTTCCGGTATCGCGGCGTCAGAGTCCACGCTGCGGCGTATGACAGCCGTGCACACGCGATCGTCTCCATCCTGCTGGACGACGTAGCCCAGAACCGTTGCCCGAAACGTGTGAAGCATCCGTAATCCCTGGCTATGCACGCACATGTTTAGCTGAGCGTGCTCATTTTTAGGCTTTGCACATCGCCAAGCGAAGCTAGCGTGATCGGATAACTGTGGAGCAGGCTCGGACATGACTATTTCGAGCACCACTGCCTCAGAATCCATCGATCTGACAGGCTGACGATGTGCGTTCATCTTCCGCTGTGCAGATCTCCTCCGATTAGGGGCAGGGAGGACAACGGTGGAGCCGGACTGCATCCCAAGTTGCTGCTGCTGCCTTTTCACAAGACTGGCGCCGGCGGATTTATGCCTAAGCCTTGCTGTCCTTCACAACGCCATCGTGCTGATGATGACGGCCGTGGTTACGGCTATGGAGAATCGCTGACACGAGCGGCATGACCGTAGAATATGTATGGGCTCTTGATCTCCGCTGCACCGACTCCACGGCTGCATATGCTGTACGCGACCCGGCACATTGTCCACCGAGCACGGCCACGCCGTTGACGAAGTACAACAGCAGCAGAAGAGGTCGTGAGCAAGGAGTGCGGTCGTGAGAATATGCTACCGAACAGGCTTGCGGCATAGAAATTGGCATGGCCTTTGGCGTGCACAGAGTTCGACGTGCTCCTCTTGATGAGTCAAGCAAGCACTCCTGTCATCCCTAAATTATCTCGCTTGTTGTCCCTTCGACGCCTCTGACTGAGTATCAAGTGAGGAGGTCTTCCATCTCCCTCCTCTTCTCCTTGTTCCTTCGTGCGTCGCAAGCCTGAGCTGACCGAGCTGCCGTGCGGTAGGTCTGGAACTACTTCTCAAATTCATCGCTTAGTAGTGCTGATCCTCACGTTCCTCGCATTCGCCCTGGCTCAAAATAGTGCAGGACGTTGACTATTGAAAGTCCGCTGCCGAGTGCGTCATTGTCGCGGAACGCCCACCGTTCAATTGCTTTTGATTTCGAGTGAGCAAAGGGGAGAAAAAGTTGCGCCTCAGGCCAACGCCAAGCTTTTCATCGGACTTGCCATGGTCGCACACGCCCGTCGGTTGGACATATACCAATGATCCGTATCGAGGTCTTGAGCATCTACAACAGGAATGCGTCGAAGTTCATTGGGAATGAGGAATCTGGGATGTACTGTCACAGTTGATCACTCTCTCAAACCGCTTCTGTACACGCTCAGCAGGAAGACTTGGATTTCGACATATCTCGAAACATTATAGGTACCGAGGAGCTTCTACTTTGAGGCCAGGAGGGACTGAATAGTAGTAAACGCGGTATACACTTCTGTTACTGGTAAGAAGAATTGACTGTGTGGATGACATTCGATGTTGCATTATGAAGACAGCGTTAACTATGCCACGTCGACCAAACTATATGTTGACGACTATCATCTCTACAGCTCTGAGCTGTGTTGTGTTGCGAACCCACTTGTTTGGCGCTCTTTCCGCCAAAAATTGGGATTCTCAGTCCATTTCTACACTTATACCACGATTATACTAGGCCTACCACGCCAAAAAAGAAGTGGGTCAAACCGTGGATTGAACACGGGCTACATGAAAGTCAGCATGTGGTAGAAATTCGCTGGACCAGTTGGACGTACACCTCTCGCAATTCGTTCTTAGGGTGAACCCTAAGCGAGAACTGCCGATTGTCAGGACGCAAGGCCACAATCGCAACCAGGAAGCATGATGTCTACTCACTCATACCACTAGACCATTTCTGTACGACGTTAGAACCTATGAGACGCAGACTGAACCAAACGGTTTAACTCACGACCGAGGGCAAGCGACACGCTTGATTGGTCAGCTTGGATTTGCTGTTCTAACATGTAAGCTTGATTGAAGACATGGATCGATTCCGGAGCATCTCGAGCGTGAAGATTCCACTCTCGAGAGCTCAAAAGAGGCTCAGAGAATTTCCATGTCCAGTTGTATAGTCCCTATCAATTCCGAGCACCTCTTATAATCCGAACGGCGAGAAAAAAATGTATTGGAAGATTTCTAGCATCTTGGGCTTTCCCGGACCAACCTCCGGCCTTCTCCACCCTTCTGTACCGAACGTCTTGCACCTTACTCTTCACAGCTCTTTCCGTTCCTCATGGTCCAGGAACAGGTCTCGCATTTCGAGGATGCTTGTTGACTGATAAGACAGAATCGTTCAGATGAAGCTGAGAAGAAGATGTCTGCAAACGTATTCTAATGGAAGAAAAAGGAGAGCCGCACAATCGACCCGTGCCGGGAACGCCTACCAACGTCGATCCGCAAACAACACCGAAAGGAAAACATTTTCTCCTTCGATCGGGATCGCCGCTACAGTATAATCTTCCATATCTAGTCTCGACAATCATTCTTTGTCTCTGGACGACAAACGAGCCCGCGTGCTATTTTCATGCCGCTCGCGTTGGAGAAATAAATGCTCCTGAGCGACAGATAATAAGACCATGAAATCTTAGCGAGACGTGCAGCCATGAGCTCTTCTCTCCCAATGGCACCCAGAAGACCGCCAATGATCGCAAATGGATCATCCTCTGGGTTCTCGATGATGTCGTAAACAGTAAAAATGCGCGTCGCAAATCATGTCCCAGTCTCGATGCTGTGATCAGAAGTTTGAAGCGATGGACTGCAGATGAGATCAGCAGAGAGGTAGGCCGAGGGCGGTCGGAATTGCTTCTCCATTGATGGCGGCGCGACACTCTTGGTCGCTGTAGCGCTTGACTTTCAGCTTTACGAGCCAGTCCGTCATCTCTTCTGTGCCTGCCATGATAATGCGAGTTGTGTGGAAGTCAAGGCGGGCGGGTATGTGATGTGTTGAAATGGCACTCGCTCAGCCACAAGATGCGCGCACGCGTGATTTTGTGCGAGACGTCACAAGCCATTCCGGATTTACTGCTCATATTGCATGTGAAAGTGGTCGTGAGTGAAGTGAGGTCCGAGCTCAATCCTCATCGTGTACCCAATCATCTAGACTCCGTTATATACACACTGCCCCGACTCCAAAAAAAATTAACCAGCCTTTGCCTTCCAGTCTCGTATAATTACATAGAGCGATAAATTTCTAGCATACTTCTCCATTCCATCAAGAAGAGATCTCTACTACCTTATAAGAATACACGACCTCTACACACATTCATTCACGCACTACCAGCCAGAATACGAATTTGGGACCAGTACGACGATTGATGCTACTATGCATGATTCGAATCAAGATGTCGCAGCTTAACGTGATTCGATATCAGAGGGATGAGAGTCGTAAGGAATTGTTTACAGTCAAGACTGAGACGGTTGTTCAAGTCAGCAGTGAGGCGACGGAGCTTGGCAAGATTCCTGCCAGCCAGAGAGAAATGCGATCAAGACGATACAGCGACTCTGAAGTTCAGAAGCAGTTTTGAGACAAGAACGAAGAGCGAAGCCTGAAGAATTATTCGATGCTAGCGAAAGTTGCAGAATTTCATACAGCCTGGTCGTGTCCTATCCAAACTGAAGGGGGTGCGAGATATCGTCTTCATCACACTGAACTGTCTCCCGCCTCCTCGACCTGGCTCTCATCCTCATCATCTGCATCGCTCGATGTATGCTCCAATTCGACAGTCACCTCGGTTTGCGTCTTGGTCTGCAGATCTAGACAGTATACTTCAGCACTATACCTCACGCAAGTATCGAAGACTTACGGCATGTGCTGTACAGAAGCGTTGGTTGGAAGGGAAATTCCTTCGCAGACTTGATAACCACTTTAGACTGCGATCGAACATTGGGACCTTCCAGGCAGTATCAGCCCTCGAGCTCTCTATTCTGCACGCAAGAAACAAGCCTCGCACTTACGACACGTGCCGCGCGTTACTGCCGCGGGATGGTAGAATCGAGACATTCGTGGTCTCGCCAGCTGGGCCTTGTTCCATTTTTGGAGATTCTCTTGGAAGACGCGCATCTGTTTAGATGTTGTGGTGGGAGCTGGTGATAGATCGAGATCGGTGCTGTTTGCGGATTCAGGTAACTTGGGATAGAGAGGAGCACGACGCATGTCGAAAAATCTGCTGCCTTTAACCTCCTCTCTTGGGCTCGAGACACTCGAGTCCCGTGCTGAAGGACTCTTCTCAGAGTCTTCACGGTCATCGATACCACCTGGGATGTCTTGACGCGCGGTAAAGAACGCCTCCTCGTTCATTTCGTCTGCTTCGTTCTTGAAGTTGACACGCGCAGAGTCGTCACTGCCCTTCTAGGGCACTTCCTCTGGTGGACTGTTGGCCAGACAATTCCTCAAAGGACTTGCGTGGCCGTTACGCTTGCATCGTTCAGACGACCTGGAAACTTTCGCAATTCTCGGGCCTTCCCTCTTCCCAAGGAAAATTTCATCGCCAGTCCAAGCCTCAGAAGTGTCATCACTACCATACTCACGACAATGCGGACCCGGGATGAACAAAGTCTTCCTCCGCTGTTTCGACTTGGGTGAATCGGGAATTTGCATTGCGACGGCCCGCTCAAAATCGTTCAAAGGGTCTTCATGCGAGTCAGGAGAGGAGATGCCGCTGTCGACAGCATCCGACGTTTCCTGTGGACTCTTGCTTCTTTGGCTCTTCCCAGGAGTGCTCGTCGACCAATGCTTCAACATCTGCTGTGCGTATGAAGGCCGAGCAGGAGTATCCGTCAGGCCAGCTAGTCGGGGAGTTCGCTTGCGACTGACGTTCGATGGTGTATGACATGTTGGAGAACATGTGGGAGGATGCGGCGATGGGATGGGAAGTTCTGGATAATGTACTGCGTGGAGTGTCAGTGAAAGGCTTGACATTAACATTATCCTGGTCTTGATTCCATAGTACCTGGCGAGCTGTTCTCTTTCGTCTGTGATGAAAGCATGTCTACATCCATAGCTACCTATTGTCGCTATACTGAATGTTATGCTTGTAAGTAGTTAGGGTGCTTGTGTCTGGGTTTCGTGTTTGGGCACATGCATGTTGGAAAGTCATGTCGAGAGACTTCTCTCAGTCAAGTCAAGTATGTCGTCAAGGCAAGAGCATCTGGTGCAGCGCTCCTGCAGGAAAGTGCATGGTGGATCAACGTATCACCGACCCGATCGTGACTGCCTTGCACCTCACGTCTCGAGATATTTCCTTTCTTGGCTCGGTAGCAATGTATCAACCTCTACCCGAGAACGCGATTCGAGTGCTTTACCTGTACCCAGGTACCGGGGCAGATCCTCTAAACTGCAAGCTCGTCCATGTCGATCTGAGCGAGAAGCCACAGTTCGAAGCAGTCAGCTACCTCTGGGGTTCAGCCTTGGACCGGAGTGAAATTGCCATCGAAGGTTTCGCAAAACACCTCGTAATCACAGAAAGTGGTGCTCAAGCTCTACGACGTCTTCGCCATGCCACTGAGCCGAGGGCACTGTGGATGGATCAAATCTGCATCAATCAGACGGATGTGGCTGAACGCTCTAAACAAGTCGGCATAATGCACCGGATCTTCAGTGGCGCGGACCGTGTTTTGATGTATCTTGGCGATGACGCGGGGGCACTTGCGAGTTATGCAAAGGAGTTTATTGAGGATGTGCAAGACAGGTGGGAAACAGGAGCGAAAGCACATGGTGATGACGTTCGGACGATGGAGCATGAGAGGTTGCCATCGCCTGATTCGAAGAAGTGGGTGGCGTTCAGGACTTTGATGAGCTTACGGTATTTTAGGAGAGTGTGGATGCTACAGGAAGTCATGCTAGCGACTGAAGCGACAGCGTTCTGGGGAGACTGCGAAATTCCGTGGATGCACATTGCGCGGGCTGCTGCTTGGGGTACGTCCTCGGATATCGGAGAAGAGTTTATCAGCGCAGAAGATTGCACGCTTGTGCACGAGATGTGGCATTCGGGAGATGAGGAGGATATGAAAATGAAATGGAGGGTGGGTCTGCTTTCGTACCGGCAGTCCACTGATCCTCGTGATAAAATTTTTGCTGTGATGAACCTGGTATCGGATGAGGAAAGAGCTGGCTTCGATGCGAATTATGAGATGGAGACGGTCGATGTGTACAAAAAAGCCACTGAACACATCATGTTCAAGACCGATCGAACCTTGGACGTCTTGCAGAATGCGACTCTCACCTTATCACATCCAATTCTGCATGGTGAGCGCTGGCCATCATGGGTGCCGAGGTGGGGCGATATTAGGTATTCGTACATTGGCGGCGTGGTGTCTGGTGGTCTTTTGCCATGTGATGGTATTCCTATGGAGGCTTGCGTTGATTTAGATGATGGTGACAGGTTGCGTGTCCGTGGGATCGAGGTTGGGAAGATCCAGCACCAGGCTCGCCGTGACTGGCATAAGGCGAAGGAGCGCAACGAAGTGTTGATGTTTGATGAGGCTTGGGAGTTGACAAGGTCGTATGGGGATCCTGATCTTGACGATGAACCACTTGCGCTGCAGATGATTTGGACGCTGCTTTGCAACGAGGCAGACTCACCGCTTGAAGGCGAAGAAGGGCAGGAGTACGAAGATCTGATTAGAAGAGAATATGGTTGGGCGTTTATTGATTATTACCTCTTCAACATGCTCAGAGATGATGTCAAGAGAGAGCAATTCGACGTGCTTGATGCTGTAGTGCTGTCGAAGCTTGGCATAGTCAAGGAACCTTTCGATCGATCCAACGCCACGCACGCAGCGGAGGCTGAGAAGTGGAAATCAAAGCTGAAGGAATCCGGAATCGATCAAGACATCTATGATATGTGTCGTGGCGACATGGAAGAATTTGCGCCGAGTCGAAAGCATAGCGAGGAAGAGGTTGAAATTTACGCAAGCTTCATGCATGTGTCCTGGCAGAATGCTCAACCTGTCTCGTATGACACGGGTAGCAGAGCACATTGGCAGACGGCTTTCTTCGAATGTGGCCAGGACCATCGGTTCTTTGTGACAGATACTGGTCGCATTGGCATGGCTTCCAACGATGCACGGCCTGGTGATATTGTTGCAGTACTGTTCGGAGCCAGCGTACCATTTGCATTGCGGCGGGTGGGCGACGAGTACCTCATCGTGGGCTCCTGTTACTGCTATACTGTCATGCGCGGTCAATACGTCAGAAAGCTGAAAGCGGAAGGCCGATTTGAAGAGGAAGCCAAGAACTTCATTCTTCGATGAGGTCGAGAAGTCGGACTTGCACAATGGTGTAGCACAGCATCAGTGTCCCCTCAGCACAGCATTGTAGAATATACAGTAGTGGAACGAGGCACTTGACGTCGTGTCGACATGTCCTCTTAGCCAGACATTGTCGACTGCGTGTTGCGCAAGACTGTGGTCGCACTCCCAAGGCTCGGGAAAGTTTGAGATATACCTTGACCCTGCCCTGCCCTGCCCTGCCCTGCCCTGCCCTGCCCTGCCCTGCCCTGCCCTGCCATTACAGTTGGATATTTTTCAAGTTCGTCGTCACAGCGTTTCAACCCCTGTTACGCAGCCTCGTGGCCGCAACAACGTGGCGTTAGAGCCGAGAGGTTGAGCGTGTGGTGATGCGCAAATTGGGTATGCGACGGAATGCGGGCGAAATGAAATTGATTTGCTGGTGCGGTGCTCCAGCAGAAGGGCTCAGCAGCAGCAGAATGCCAGATGGCGTGACACGATCGATCGTGCGGCGCAGCGCGTTCCAGCGCGTCTCAGGATGTTTGCGTGAATCAACAAAAGCAGGTGCAATGCAATGTGTGATGATGTGACGGGCGCGTCTCCCAGTAGGCGGAGACTTTCTGTCTCCCGGATCGGAGGACGTTCATTGCGAAATTGGGTGCTGTATTGCTGTGAGACGTGGAACAAACAGCGTGATTAGCGGACTGCGCGTGTCCAGAAGTGGTTCGGATCACAGTGCCCTGTGCTGCCGGCGCACGCTTCTGCCGGCTTCGACTCGACTCATATCCAAGGCATCCCGGGCGTGCTGCGACTCGGCGTCGACGACTGACTGCGCGGCGACAGCGCCACAGGGAAGGGAGCGGGAAAGGGACAAGAAGGGACAAGCAGCAATCCTTCAGGAGCGTGTGGACGACCAGAGGCTTCGGTCAGTTCGGCACTGAAGGAATTATTGAATTGTACTGTGGCATACATGAGACGAGGCGAGATGAGCGCGTGGACGACTGGAGACGCGTAGAGTGATAGCCTCGTCCTGCTTCTCGGACTCGGTGGGGCGAGTTGAGTTCGACCAGGGTGCGTGCGTGTCAGTGAAACGAAAAGCCAATCTGCTTCTTTTTCGCAGGGTTGTCGATTGCATATCACACCAGCTTCTCGACCGACGGCGAGCTCAAGAAGAGGGACACTGACCCTCCCGACTGCTGCGTGCTGCTCCAACGCTGCCAATCCGCGCGGGAAGGCGAGCCACGCGCCGTACTAATCATTGTTCCTCGCCATCACCACTGACCACTGCCCTTCACCCACGAACGGCGAGCGGCACGGCATGGTCCGCGGTCATCGCAGCAGCTCGTGTTTGTGAACTCGACGTCGGACCACACGACAGCCACTCATTCAGCATTGGACCACGCTCACTCGTTCCGTTTGCACCACCCAAACCGCGCCACGTACGCAGCACTGCCACCAAAATCCAGGAACCGACGACTTCGCCAATTGCTGGACTGGACTGGACTGGACTGGACTGGAGAAGGCTGTGGCCAAGGCCGCATTGCTGTGCAGGAACACGGCATCACAGAAACACGCGCGGGGCCTTTGCAGCGGCAGCACTGCACAAGCATCGGCAGAGCAGAGCTCGAGAACGACGCTGCAGCTTGCCCGCAGCTGCATCACCGCAGTGCACCGACTTTCTGCTAATCAACTGGCGGCCACACGTCCTTGACGGAAGCGTGCACCACCAAACCCGCATCGCACGTTCGCCACGCCAACCATACGAAAACACCATCCGCGCCTGCATGCGCCGCGCCGCGCCAGCTGCAACGACCCTTACGCCGCACCTGCTCGAATCCCCGCACGCCTCCGTTGCCTTGCTCGTAACATGAGTCGACCTTACTACGACCTTGGCCATGGCGGTGGCATACCCGACTATTACGCCTCTGCCTCTGACCACCCCCCGCTGCAGCAGAGTCGCATACCTCGTCCGCACGATCGCATGCGCCAGCAGCCATCCATGACCCACCCCAACTATCCGGCTGCTCATAACGCTCGTAGTCCACGAAGGCCTCACGAACCTCAGCTTCAGCAAAATTATCTCAACTCGAACAGCAACGCATGGGAGATCTCTCAGAATATGTACGACGGGTCTGCTTACGACTACCAAGAGGTTGATACTCGCAACGACCAATGGCCGCTTCCTGCTCAACCTCATGCATCTTCTTCGCCTGCGCGCGGAAGCCCGAGACGGCCGCCGCAAAGACCTCAGAGACCCGATGAGCAACCTCAGCGGCCCCACTATCCGCAAGCCATCCTAGACCAGCCACGAAGTCATTATGTAGCTTCACCAGCTCGACAGTATCGCCAACCAGCACCTCCGCCGGCATCGCATCATGGGACTGGTCAATGGAATGGCGAAGGCTACAGCTATGCCGCACCTCCACCAAATTTCCCACCTCCGAGCAGACCACTGCCTCAGTCGCAGACGCCTTCGTCCATCCCCACATACGCAGCACCGCAAGCGCCCCAGCAGGCTGTATATGGGCGCGCAAATCAAAGACCACCGCTTGGGCCGCCGCCGTCTGCACGACGAGGTCCTTCATCTTACTACCCTCAAGTAGCTCCCGTGATGCCAATCGCAGAGGAGACAGACAGCATGCGAGGAAGCAGTTTACGAACTGGCAGCGTGCACACGGGAGCTCACGACAGCAAGACATCGTTCGCCAGCAGCAATGCGATTCCCATTGGAATCTCCCAGCTTCATCTTGAGCGCGGCCGAGAAGCAGGTCATCAGCCACTACAGCGCCCAGATTTGCTATCAGAATCCGACGAAGACGAAGACTTTGACGATTCGCCGACAGAACCGGCCATCGCTCGAGGAGAGATCCGAACACCAGACCCACATCAACAGTATCGAGAAAATTCGAGTCCCGAAGTAACAGTCGTTCGGCAAGCCAGTCTTGGCAAGAAGAGCAAACCAACTTTGACTACGGTAACGAGTAGCGACAGAGTTCGCAAAAGCAGCGGAAGTATAGCCGGTGACCCTAAGAGTGGCATCGCGAGTCTTCCGAGCCAGCAACCAACAGTACCAGAAACAGTAAGCACTCCCGAAAGGACAGAACGATCAAGAGCTCTAGCCCAGGAGAGACTTGAGGGACAGACGCGGCCAGGTGCTGCCACCGAACCAATTCAGAAGGATAACCAGATCGCTGCTCCCGCGGTAGCTGTCTCCACTGCGGCAGGCTACATGCAGCAGCCCGAGTCAAAACCGACCTCCGGAAAGCAGACTCCAGAAGAAGTCTTGCGATCTGGCACGGGACTTATCGATGCTTCTGACTCTTCTGAGTCTGAGGGTAACGAGCTGCGCAGGAAGCGATCGAAAGATCTTCTTGGTGCCGAGCTTGCAAATCAGCTTCATCCCGTACGCTCACAGCCACGTTCGCCTCTTGCGCCAGCTGTCGATCCTCGTGTGGAGTCAATCATTGGCAGTCTTGAGAAAGGAGGCGCGCTCAGTGCACAGGAAGCCCAAGAGCTTAAGCAGCCCATGGGCGGACTCTCAGCAGATCGTGCTGGCAAGCGTCGACCACCGCGCATTAATGTGGACGCGGTGCGAGATGCTGAAGCACGCGGCTCGCTGACCAGCTTACCGGACCTCATCCGTAGAGCGACGAAACTCGCCTCAAACTTGGATCGCGGCAAGACCGCAAGTCGGCTGGGTATGAACTGGCTGGATGGTGCAGCAGACGGCGAGAAGAGGCGGTCTGGAAGTATGTCTGACGTCCTTGCCTTCCCGCCACCTGCCCTCGCCACACCACCTGAATCGCGAAACGGTCGTTGGAGCTCACGCTTTCGTCACTCTCAACTTCCCAGCGATAGTGACGCTGGTGGAGTAAAGCGGAGGAGAAAATGCTGCGGCATGCCGGTCTGGGCGTTTTGGGTACTGATGGTACTCCTCTTCCTGCTTGTCGCCGCAGCCGTCATCGTCCCCGTCGTGTTGATCGTCATTCCCAAACAGAACGACAACACATCGACAAAGGTTGGAGCTTGCGAACAGAAATTGACTTGTAATAATGGTGGGACTAATATTCTCAGCAGTAGCGGGTACTGTGAGTGTCTCTGTATCAATGGGTATACTGGTCTCACCTGCTCGGTGTTCTCAGATGCTGGTTGTACACGCACGTCGGTCGGATCATCGGACAATGCGACAGTCGGCGACGCTATACCAAGATTAATCAGCGGAGCCGAGTCCAACTTCAGCATACCACTCGACGCGCAGGAATTGCTCGGACTCTTCTCAAGCTCAGACATGGATTGCAGTCTCCAAAACAACCTCGTCACATTCAACAGCAAGAGTCAGAAGCGAGCATTCCTTGACACACTGCCGGGCTCTGCTTCCCTGAGAGCCATCAATCGGAGGCAAGACGGCGACTCGCCGAGCAGCAGCGCTGCCGCGACGAGCCATGGTATTGTGTATGCTTCGGGAACACCCACAGCGACCGCTACAGCGACCTCTACAAGCAGCACTGATAGCAAGACGCTCGATTTCGCGAGAGTGGCGGTATTGTATATCTTTCAGTCTTCGCAGGAACTTACTATTGCCGCGGATGCGCAAGAAAATCTACAAGCATTTCTTCGGACTGGAAGCACCTCCTCGAGCGTCAGCACCAGGGCTGATAACGTCACGCTAGGGAATGGCTTCACTGCAGATTTGACCTCCTACACCATCAGCGTCGGGAACGGGACGACAGTCGGCGGGACCGGAAACAACGACAGTAGCAGCTGAAACGACTAGCACGCAGCATCATCTTCTGCGGCCTGATCTTTTACCAAGATGTTGTAAAGCATCTCATTTTTCACTTCGAGTGGTCTGCGTTCGAGCGTCAATTCGACCAGCAAGATACGGCATTTGTGTGTACATTATTAGCGTTTTGGCACCAGTAAAAGAGGGAGATGGCATAGGTGGAGGCGTTTTAATGCTGGTGCGGCTTGGAAGATTTGGGAGTGTTGTGTGTGTACAGCTCATGTTGCAACGCACGTTACGGTCAGGATAATGTATTGAATGATACACTGAAGAGTACATGGAGCTTCACGCAGGGCGAGCTGAAGCTAGTATGAGTGCGAGAGGAGGGAAGGTGTGAGTCCATCAGATGGGGTCGAGCAGAGATGAAATGAATGAATGGAAACAGTTCCGAATGTGGGCCCTTCTCGTACTTTTCTCTATTTTCGCCCACTTGCTTTACTTCGCTGCTGTATCATCATCATACCGACCGACCCTTCATACAATCTCCAACCAACCCTCTCCTCCCTCCTCCTCAATCTCCAACCCTCCAACCCTTACCCTCCCCTCTCCAATAACCTATCTCCTACTCACAAACATCCTCCGGATACCCCACCCCAAACCTCTCCTTAAACGACACATCAACCCCTTCCCCCTCCTCAAACCCACAAACCACACTCCCCTCCCCCCCTCTCACACACCCATACCCCTCCTCCCCCTCCCTCAAACTGATCGTCGCATTATTGATCACCGAATTCTTATAAACATAATACTCCAACACTTCCAACTCAAACTCCCCGGCATGTTTGTAGGAATCTGGACGGATTCGGAAGAAGTAGGGGTAGCCGGAATCGCTGCATTCGGTGAGGCAGGTGGGTGGGGTGGTGGACCAGGTGAGGTTGCAGTGCCGGGATGCGGAGCCGCCTTGTTCGTAGACTGCGTTTGGGTTGGAGATGGTGAAGTTTAAGGCGTGGGTTGTGGGGGTGGTGGTGGTGTGGAAGGGGGAGAGGTGGAAGTAGAGGGCTGCTGCTGTGGTGGAGGGGGCGAGGAGGAGGGCGAGGAGTTTTGAGGAGGAGGAGGAGGAGGAGGAGAACATCTGTTTTGGAGTTGTGGTTGGAGGTGTGGGTGGTTGATGCTGGAATGGTTGTGTTGTGTTTTATAGCCATGAGCATGCTTGCCACTATTCGATCGCTACCGCCTTTTCTGCTACTATGACTTCTTTCATCAATGCCAAGCGGAATTGTGGGTTGGTGGTAGCACGAGCTGAGAATACGAGTCTCGCCACATCGCCGGGGTTACACAGGCGCCGTCAGCCATCCGGTTCAGTCCTGGCTGCAAATATGTAGAATAGCTCAAGTGATTGTGACTGTCAGTAATCGGCATTATTTGTGGCAGTGGGAGGAGGTTTACATTTGCGTGGATTTCTAGTTTTCCTACCTTAGTCACGCGCTATTGGCAATGCACTTCCTCGCCATTGGTGGAGTCAATGCTGTGCTGAGAGATTTCCAGTATGTAGAGAACTAACACCTACACCCCCCCCCCCCCCTCTTCTTAGCACAGTACAATACCATCATCAATCCCACCACCTCCCAACCACCTCCCCAACATCCTCCACGATCCCTCTCGGATCCTCTAAACACGCAAAATGTCCCACCTCATCACGTTCCCTATACCAAACCAAATTCCCCGTTTTCTCCACCGCACGCCGAAAATTCGGGGCCGTATCATATCCCATACTCGTATATCCAAAAGGACAACGAATGAAATTTTCTTTTTGGATGCAGTATGAGGCGAATTGGTCGTGGCGGGGGTTGGAGTAGTAGATTAATGCGCTTGTGCTGATGCAGCGCGTGTGGAAGTAGAGAGAGACGGTGGTGAGGATGTGGTTGAGCCAGTGCGGGGAGA
This sequence comes from Pseudocercospora fijiensis CIRAD86, assembly GCF_000340215.1. Classification (NCBI taxonomy): domain Eukaryota; kingdom Fungi; phylum Ascomycota; class Dothideomycetes; order Mycosphaerellales; family Mycosphaerellaceae; genus Pseudocercospora; species Pseudocercospora fijiensis. The sequence continues at coordinate 6,833,256 of NW_006921533.1, forward strand.
AGTGGGTGTTGGAGGAGGAGGCTTCTTCGTACTGGAGACATGGTGTTAGTTTGAGGAGGATGGGATGGGGTGAGGTATGTCTCACTTACTTTTTCTCCAATAAATGTCATCAAACCCACAGGATTATCTTCCAACATCCAACCCAAACTCTGCGGTCGAGTTCTCATCAACACAGCATAACCCACATGTTCCGTCCTCCAATTCTCTCCTTTCGCCTTCACTCTCTTCTCCCTTTCCGTCAATTCCGTCCTTTCCTCTTCTTCCGGTGACAAAGCTCCCGGACACCAATTCAAATGCATAACCCTACACCTCTCAAAATACTGCGCTCCTAATTCCCTCGCCACCATAGCCCCCCAATCTCCCGCTTGAACGCAATACTTCGAATACCCTAACCTCTGCATCAAAACATCAAAAATCCTCGCCGTATCTTTCACACTCCAATTTTTTACATTTCGGCGCAGAACTCCAGCAGAAACCTGGTAGTGAAGGTACCACACAATCAAACCCAGCTCCATTGAGCGGTTTGATCACGTCACGAAATTCATAAAACGAACCCGGCCATCCATGTATCAACAATATCGGTATCGATCCCTCATTCTTCGCTGTCGTAGGAAGCTTACATTTCTGATCGATAAAATGTAATCTCCAACGTTTCAATTTCCGTGGTCCAGTGATGGAATTGTGCGATTTTTTGCTTCGGCTGCGGACCAGGAGAATTTTTGGAGCCAGTGGTCGTAGAGACGTTTTGCGAATTTTGTGGTTATGCCGTAGTCGGAGCCGGAGTTTGGGAGGATGTCGGATTGTGGGATTCGTACGTCTCGGAGTTTTGTGTGCAGGCGTTCGACTTCGCGGATGTCGATGTGGGGCTTGAAAGGGTGGATTTCCACTGATGAGGAGGATGGCATGGTTTGCGCTGAGATTTTTTCTTGAGATTTGGTGAGGGTGTGGGGAGGTTGGATCTTGGGGATCAGGGTTCGTTTGAGCTGGTGCAATCGAGGATAGTGGAGTGAATTCGTAGGGAAGTGTTTTTGTCTCGGGTGTGTCCTGCTCGTCAGATCTAGCAGTTCTGTGTTCCTCGTACAGAAGCGGCCATGTCATGATTCGAATTGTTGACTGGCGCGTGATGCTTTATCGGAAGCTCAAGCTCAAGATTCACTTCCGATTCCGTCTCCGTCAATATGTGAGGAGTAACATCCACGTACGTGATTGATGATGTAGGTGCTGCGATGCGTGATTTGAAGTGTGAGTAGACGACCAGCGCGTTACATGATATTAGTTAGTTAGGTATTCAAGACATCTGTACAGTAGCCAACAACAGCGAATTCTCCAAATTCCAGAATGCGACTCCGAAATGCCGCTTTATGCTCTATAGTTTTTGCTGTGAGCGCGTCCTATCTGAGCCTTTCAAAGGCCGCCTGCGCTATGCATCCAAAATTCCCAGATCAAGACAGCGAATGGTATGTGCGGAGCGAAAGCGTTTATCCTGCAATCAGAACCCACAACAAAAAGAAAATCATGAGCACTCCGAACATCTTGGCAATCAACCACCTGTTGCCTTGTACGCGGCTCCAGTATTTCATGAGTTCTCGTTGCGCACCTTCGACATTGTCGACCACGTCATCGGTATTCGCATCGATTCGTTGGATCTGTTCCGCTTGCTCGCTGACCATTTGCGCAAGCTGGCCGAAAATACCGCCGAGTTCGTTGATTGTGCGCTCAATCGCTTCTATAGCCTGACCGCGCTCTTGCAGATATGCGCTGGAGGTTGAGCCTTCTTCCATGATCTGAAGCTGAGACTGGTTCATGTGCATGGGCGCACCAGTGCCAGAATATAGAGCCGAGGAGCTGCTGGGTTCCAAGCTGAGAACATCGGCTCCAGTGGAGTATGGTCCAGATTGAGCAGGTTTGGGGCTTCTGCCACGTGAAGGTGTCTGATATAAGGGAGAATCGGTTCGTCCCGGATCTAGTCTCTCGGCATGTGTTTGTCGCGACACGTCTCCCACGAAATTCTCCTGCCTTTGCCTCGATGCTTGGATGTTTTGCGTCCTGACTTCGAGCACCTCTTTAAAGCTGGCCGTGACATCCGCCAGTCTGCCCTGAAGCAGCACGGTCACGTTCTTGTTGTGCTCTCCCTCTTGCGTCGCCACACCAGTGGCCTGCGCATTCATGGCTTTTTGCGACTGCTGCAATTGCTGAATTTGGTGATTGAGGCCCGCAAGGTCTTGCTTAATGACGAAGGTCAATTCCGCGATTTCCACAGGCCGGTCGTCGAAGAGTGACTTCTTCCGCGCCAGTTCCCCTAATCTCTGAAGTTTGCCCATTGTCGCGCTGATGCCTCTACCAATGCCCGCGGCACTGCGCGCAAACTCGGACCGCTGTTTTCGCGTAGGTGGTGTCGCGGTGCCATTCTGGTGTGGCAAGAGTGGTTGCGACTGAGCGCCTCCTGCTTTGCGTTGGCGCGCGAGTGATTTCTGAGCTTGGGTGAGGATGGAGCGGAATTCGGGCGTGCGGTCTTGGATGGAAGAGTGTGTCGCCATGGTGAGCATGTTTCTCGGCGGAGTCAATCAGGAATATGCAGAAGAAAGTGTGAGACTTTTTTGGTGGAAGGTGGTCGGTGTTCTGGAGGTGGTGGTGGCCAGGAGGCCGAGGGCGACGTGTGTGCGGACTGGCGCGATGTATGGAAGTGTGAGGGTATTCGGGGTTCGACGGTGGTGAATGTGGTGAATGCCTCGTCCTCGAGTCTGACAGGTGTTTTCTATCTCTGTTGTCTGTCGAGAAGGGTTGCGGGAGTAGACAAGTTCGCATGCAGGCAGGGCAAGCCAGACGGGGAGGCCAGTCGGCTTCTATTCTGGAACGTTGCGACTTCGAGCCTTCAAGGGCGCCGAACGGAAGCAAGGATTAATACGATTGCCTGGTCATCCAATATCTAGACAAAGGAGACCGCACCGTCAACTACGTACAGAAGTCGGACTGTCGATGTATGCATTCAATATCATCGCGTTGCTGATCCCTGCTGCGTCAGCGTGGATTCGTGGCCGTGCGCCATGGGCACCAACTCTTCCAACATTCGTGTACACTCTACCTTACTCTATAGTACCCTCCATCTACGCCACACTCTCCTTCTCGCAACCACTTCCTCTATGATGATATCTAATTCCTAGCTCAAGCTTGCTTTGCGCCCAGTGTCACCAGTGAAACAGACGGCCGCACCACACCTTCGCACTTCTCAGCCTTCGCACGACCCATCCTCAGCCTGCCTTACCTTGCCCGACGTCCAGTATTACTGCGCGTCCGCCGTTCGCGCTGCACCACTCCACGCATACCATGTCCTTCTCGTGACCACCCCCTGATCTGTAATTGCGGGCGCTCGTGGACGAGAAATCAGGCGGAGCATCGCGTCGACAGACATGGCCCAGAACAACACGCCAACCACGCCCGCCGGCCCCATATCCTTCAAGACCAATGTCAATCGTCACAAGACGCAGAAATGGGTGAACGCGGCCAAGAACACTTATGATGGCGACGACTGGGCTGGCTATGATCCCTACGATGAATATGCATACGAAGAGGAGAGACCGCCGATGCCGATGAGTGCGAGCCAGCTGCCATCGCAGTCACCTGTAGCGCAGCCACCCTCGCAGCACTTTCGTCGCGCCCCTCCGCAACAGCCTTTGTCGCGAGTGAGGACGCGAAGCTTCGATCAGGGCGATGATGGCACGCGTAGCGTGTCTGCTCCATTTCCAGCTTACAGCGAGAGGAGTGAAGGTCCAGCTTCAGCTGCTAGTGGCCGCAGGCGCAGCAATGATATGCCGCGAAGTAGATCAAGGCCGCGCGACTTCACAAACCCCGACCAAGTACCTCCGCCTCTCAGTACGCAGCCGATGCCGCGAGGTGCGCCACCTCCAACTCAATGGTTTCCTCCACGCAAGAGCAGTCTCAGCACTGGGTCAGACTACGATTCTCAGGCACAGGCGGCTGAGGCACGAGCCATTGCTGAGGGTCTGACTAATCCTGGTGTGAATACCGGTGCCGCAAACACGGAGAAGCCTCTGCCATTCATCAGGCCTAGCGACATCTACAAGCGAATCCCAGAAGAGATGAAAAGGCAGAGTGAAGAGGGCTCGCGCCCCAGCCTGGACAGTCTGCAGAGGGTCAAAAGTGGCGAGCAGTCAACGTTGACTCCGGTTCAAGAGGCGAGAGAGAGCAGGCTCTTTCCAGACGCCTCCACAGTTGCCCAGCCTTCCTCCAATGTCGCGGCAAGTCAGGACCCGCCAAGCACACAATCTGCCACGAGCACTACTCCTCCAGTCCGAGAGACCAGCCCGACACTGCCATTAGTATCACGGGTCTCGGGCTTTGGTGACGACATGTTCTCTCCGAAAGTGCAAGCCTCTGAGGCAACGCCCACTTCTTCTCAGCCGTCAGGACCGACACCCAACCCATCCAGCATCGACAGGACTGCGACTACGTTCAGCTCGCTCCAAACCACACCCACAACGACTCGACCCAGCCCAGGTCATGACCCGGCTGCAGAGATCCTCGCCGAGCGACAACAGCAGACGGCAGAGACCGATCTGCAGCACAATCCATCGGTGGGCTTTCGATCTGCTGTACACCAGGCTTTTGACGAGCCCGCTCTATCTCGCGACAGCTCACAGTCGCAGTCTGGCTCGGGCAGTGGTGTGAGTAGGAGTGACACTACATCTACTGCTGGCATCAGCCCGATCATGAGCCACATGCCCACTTCTGCTTTCCCACCCATCGCAGAGGAAACTGCGCCAAGCTCGATGAATGCACGACCTGCTTCCGGCTCGACACTCACGGGCACTCACAAGATTGCGCGGAAGCCGTCGCCCGCCCACAGCAGGAATGCGAGCGCCGATCATGGTATGCCAGCGGGTTTTGAACCAGGCTATCGCAGAAGTCTCGATCCTCCTTCTAATGGTACCTCGCCAGCTCGCACACCAGCCTTGGAGAGTACTGCAGAGGAACGGCTCGGCACACCCTTATCAGCCGTCGTTGCCGAACACCAGGCACCCGATGTCTCCGATCAAGGTGCCGAGATTCCTGAACCTAATTTACACCCTGCGGAGACATCCGCCAGCGAGGTCGCGCCTCTTGCCTCCACACCTCTACCGACCCCAGGACGAGGGAGGAGCGGTACAGACTACAGCATGCGAGAAGCTGATCTTGCTGCGCGAATCAATTCGTCGCCAGAGAAGGATGCACGCCTTGGTCACGCCGCAAAGAACAGCCAAGACTTGTTCTTGCAGACGCATAACGTGCAGACTCCTACATCGCCTCTTACACCGACCTTGACTGGAGGCGTTGGTAGTAGGGCCGACTCACCCGCGAAAGGACGCGTACGCGAAATAGCAGATCGTTACGAAAAGTCCAGCAGGCGCAACTCAGCTGCAAGTATCGGCAGTTCACAGAGCTCATGGAGTCGCTTTGGCGATGATGAAGAGCCGCCGAAGCCGAAGAGAGCCGGGACCAGTCAGAGCAACCTCGCAAACGAGGTGCGCCCGGAGGCAGAAAGCAGCACTCTGGGTGGACTCGCTCCGGCACGACCTGAAATTGGCAGAGAAGAGTCTTTCAAGCCTGATTTACCTGGCGCATGGCAGAGCGAGGCGCCTACTCCAGCAGTCGAGGGTCCTCCTCCTCCTGCGCCTCCTTCGACCTTGAATACAGACCGGCCACATCTTACCCGCTCCGAGACGCCGGTCGACCTGACGCCTACGACAAAAAAGTATCAGCTGCAAGGCAGTACTAGTCCTGAGCGAAGTCCAGTTGACGTATTGAAAGATGCTGGAGACGCTCTCGCTGCGTCCATCGTGTCAACGCATGGTGTTGGCCATCAGACTCGCGACTTCGCATCGAAAGAGCCACCTGCACCCGTCGAGCAACCAGAACTTGCCCCCAGACAGATGACTGGCCAGCTTGCGCCGCCACTTCTACGACACGAGACCGATCAAAGCAGCGATCCGCCCGCCAGCGTCGCCTCGTCTTTTGCGCCTACGCCTCAGCCAGCCAGCGGCAGCGGCGAGAGAGGCGTGCAGCCCGAAAACGCAGGCTACTTCAACACTGTAGCACCACTGCGAGTACGGAGCAGAGACCCTTCGCCTGAGCATCATGACAGCCTCTCATCTACCAGTGCTGCACCTGCGCATCTATCGCAGTTCTCCGATGATTCGGCGGCAACCGAGCGGGACAGCGATCGACTGCATCAGGAGATAGTGACGAGCCTTCAAGGTACCTCTGAAGGCATTGACCGCGATCAAGATGCTCTTGATGCACCGGAGAACGAGCGTCGCCTCGAGCAAGGGAAGGATGCTTTGCCTGCTGCAGAAATAGCTGGTGTCGGTGCGGCGGCCCTCACTGCTGGTGCTGGCCTTCAATCCACCTCGTCTCGCCGACCAGGACTCCTAGACACTCGCTTCAGCTGGGAGAACAGAGAGCCACAACGACACAGCGGAAGCTTTCTTGCTGCAAAGAAGGTTGAAGAGGAGCCAAAGAGTCCAGAGATCTATCCAGAAGCTGCGTATGAACGTCCACGAAGCAAGCAGCTTCACGTCATGAATGCTGAAGATGGCGATGTGTCACCAGACACGCCCATGAACGAGATTACTCCCACGACTGATACCCTTGGAGTGCCCCAACCACGAAGGCCTGAGGCCGCCGAAGCTGAGGCTGAAATCACAAGATCCTTGTCTCAGCGTATACGGGGATTGAAGAGCCCTGATGGACTGGTCAGCCCGATCATGAAGAGCCAAGAGCATTTGCTGCCAGATACTACTATTGGACCGAGTAGCCCATCGCAGTCCTTGCGCGAGATCGCGCCCAGTCCAGTCTCGAACGACGATACCTCTGCCCGCATACCATCATATTATGCGGGTGCTACTGACGATGTCCCAGCAGCGCCGGAGAAAGATCAAGTTACCACGACTGCGATCCAAAATCAGCCCGCAGCCTCTCCATCGAGACCCAGGACCGCTCCCGGGGCCGTCAATATTCCACCATTCCGCAACATTCTTGCATTGAAGACGGCTGATGAGCGCATTAAGACCTATAACGAGACTCGAGGCACTTTTGCAAACATGGATACGGGATTGTCAGACTGGCTCATAGCGATGACCCACAAGCATCCCGACGTTAGTGTCACTGCCGCTCAAGGTAAACCACCACCACTTCAGACACAACTCAGCCCCAGTGGCACAAACACGTGGAAGAGAGGACACCGTGCGAGCCCCTCGCTGGCCGGGTTCAAACAGCGATTTGCTTCCGGATCATCCGCACAGGCCGATCAACAAGGTCGTAGCACTTCGTTCGGCTCGGGAGCTCAGACCGGCTTGGATCCAAGCGACACAGCCAACAAACCCTCTGGTAGTGGTGCTCCTCGCATAGACATGGATCGCGTCCAGGAGCAGATGCAACAGCGTGGCAAGGAATTCATGAAGAGCGCCAGCGTGTTTGGCGGCAAGACAGCCTCGGGGGCCAAAGGTCTTCTGGCCAAGGGAAGGTCGAAGTGGGGAGGAGGGGGCGGCTCTGTTCGAAAGACTGGCGGTGGTGAGGTATGATTGCTTTTTTCTTACGACTCTCTGGCACTCAAGTCTCGGCTTCACTTCACTTCGCTTCCTTGATCATTTGGCGTTTCATTGCTTTTGTATTGTGACTGAGAGTTTCATGCTCCAGGTTTGAACGGCACTGGAGATGGATATCCCACCGCACATCTAGTTTTCGAGCTCTTCGATGTGGAGTTCCGATGCCCCTGTTGGATCGGCACATCTGCGGCGGAGCGAAAGCGCAAAGAAGGAACAAAGCCTGGTTGAGGCTCATTCCCCTGGCTTATACTAGTTGTATACATTCCAGATTCTTTGGCTGCCATCGACACAGTTTCACTTCCTCCCTTCAACACCCCAACATACATCCTCTACTGAGTCAAGAGGACGCATGCTTACGGTAAGTCGTTATAGGATCCCAAGAGTCCCTCGAGTGCCAAAGTCGGCCCCTCCAGTCTCTCGTCCGTGGCCACAGCTGGTCTGTCTGCGAAGTCGCCCAATACACCTTTGAACGCCGACACAAAACTTGCTGCCGGTACCGAGTCTTCTAAGAGTCTAACGAATAAACCCACTGTCGAGCCTTCGGTCCTCTTTGCGCCAGATGGCACGCAAGTCATTGTGGAACCCTCATTGGAGGCGAATGACCACGAAAATGCGCCGCTATCCAGCGTGCGTGATAATGCTCAGAAGCATGAAAATGATAATATCGTCGAAAATGCTTTCACACGAAGCTCTTCGCAAGCCGACAAGGAAAATGCGAACAAAATCTCGCTTGAGGAACCTAGCCCGTCCACTCCTGTCAAGGCTGCAATCAGTCCTGGCGTGAGCGCTACAACGGAGACCGCAAGCCCTAGAAATGTTCAGAGCTCGAGCTCTCCCCTCAAAGTGACCGGCCTGGCTGCCATCACCGCTGCTGCTGCGTCAGCAAAGTCTGCTAAAACAGAGCCCGCCGACCCGCGTGAATCTGACCAAGCGCCGAAGACTGCTGCGCCAGATCCCATCGTTGATTCTGCGGCCACTTTACCTGCGCGACCAGAAATTGCCGGCCGCTATTCTATGGCTCTTGGTAGCGAGGCAAGCCCAGAGCAATCACTGTCTCTGACTGAATTTCTTGCTTCGGAAGCGCCAACAGAACCCGTGGACGAGAACACGCCCACCAAGAAGGAGTTCAAATTCCCGCCATCATCTCTTGAAGCCCAACCGCATCCTGAGCCAAGTCGCCAGGCATCTGCGAACTCAGCAGCGGCCATTCGTCGCAGAGAACGATCGCAGACTCCTAGCTCCGTGTCTGCACGAAGCTCGTCAAGTAGACCTCTTAGCCAGGTTTTCACGCGACTTCGCGAAAAGAGTAGGAGCATGAGCCGCAGCAGAAAAGACGGGAGCAGAAGCCGCCCTCCAAGCTTGGTGCTTTCGCGCAGCAACTTGCTGGAAGACGAAGAGCTCGACTCCAGGCCAGCCAAGCGTGTGATCTCCACAGACTCACGCAGCACCGATGAAGCTGCAGCTGCTGCAGCCCTCGTGGCTACGGGCCCTGCTGACCTCGCCTGGGATGACTTCTCAGATCTGGCAATCGGCTACTCTCAGGCTGGTATAACATCTCCTATCATGCCCATGAACAGTCCGACGAGTCCGCAAAGAGTCGAGGCTTGGAACTCTCCTGATGCTACTATCCCTCCCAGAACACCGACCAACCCTGGCGATCAACATCGCAACAGCGAGAGTGGCCTTGTTCGTAGGCTAGGTGTCTTGCCTTCTCCAGCTCCTACCGCCGCGACATTTTCCGAAAACGGCGAGAGAAGTGCCTCGACGGAGCAATATCAACGAAGGAGTAGCGCAGCTGCCTGGAAGAAAGGGCTGGAAGATCAATTTGGAGGAGCGCTTGCGAGTGTGCCCAGTCACACACCCTCTGAAGATGATGGCAAGCAAATGGAGGAGAGCGAAGAAACGCCTTCTCCTACGACTCATGCGGCAAAGGTTCCGGACGAAAGCACTCCAAGACAGGCTGACTTTGGTGACAAGGCCGCGACTCCGAGCGGCGTGCTGCAAAACGATGACGAACTGACCAAGCCCTCCGAGGAAGATGCCGAGAAGCAAGACGCGAGTCCTTCAAGCACTCCCCCGCCCATATCCAGACCACAACAGCAACGCAAAGTGAGCGACCTTGCAAGTCTACCTAGCCAGATCCGGCGGGCTTCACAACCATCAAGTCCAGTCAAAGCGCTTCCAACGAGCCCACCGAGTACCGCTGCTCACTCTCGCGCCAACAGCCAGTCTCTTGCTGTTATACTACCCTCTACCCTCGAAGCCACGTCATCGCGAGAGTCTGGTCTTTCAGATGCTGAGTTCGTACAAGCTAGTCCTGTCACAATCAAGGCCGCAGCACCTGCGCTTGTTCAGCATGCCTCTTACAAGAGAGAAGCAGGCCCAGAAGGCGAAGAGCTGTATGAGAGCACTCCTATTGCACCTCCGCTCACGTCTCCTCGGCGATCTGCTCACGAGAAAGAGACTGCGACTGAAGAAGAGGAACTTTACGAGAGCACTCCAGTCGTAGCGAGATTTGGTATGCCTTGGCGAGATCAAATTGCCGAGCAGGAGCGGGAGCTGGAGCGCCTGGGAGAGGAGCAACAGAATCGTGAGCCAACGGTGCTACCAGCTACAGATGCCTCGAAGAGCGCAAGCAAACTGGCGGAAGCGACGCCGAATCCGTATCAGCTCTCTGCTAGCAATGCTGCTGATACCATCCCGGCAACTGCTGGTGCCGATGTAGACCGGTGGGAAGATGCAAGAAGTGAGGTATCCGCCGAGGAAGGTGCTCATGAGAGCAGCCATCACACCAGTACGGGGCCGACGGCAAGCAGACACTCTTCTGTGTCTAGTCTGGGAGGTGGCGATCGTGCTACGAGAGCCGACGCCCAGCCTGAAGAGCCAATGTCGAGTCAGGCTGTTCCGGCTGGTCCAACAAGCGTGCCTGTTGCCTCGCCGCTGCAGAAGCTAACCGCTGGACAAGTGCCGGGTCCTGGACCTCAGCCTCGAGGCCCTGCATCAGGCGACTTCTCCGATCGTTTCGCGAATCGGCAATACATGCAGCGCCCAGGCATGACGGAGCGGCCGCTGTCTTACATGCCGAGTAAACGCGACTCTGCCGGCTTTGTGCAAGAAAGCATTTCGACTGCACAGGGAGCTTCTCCTCGTGTCGCCGACACGCCTCCAATTGACATCAGTGCAATGGCTGGCCCGCCGGCTGGCGCATTGCCTTACTTGCAACATCCTGCGATGAGATTGAGCGGCCACGTCGAGCCAACTCAGTATGAGAAGATGAGGACCTCCATCGGCAGTGGAGTTCTTGTCAGCCCTGGCCATTCTCCGCACAACAGTGGTGATTTGAGTGGAAGAGGGAGTCGCCAATCCGGCTTCTTTCGTCGTGACGCCGCCACTTACCCAACACCACGTAATATCACCGATCAGCATGGATTGGAGGACCTCGCGTATGGGCCTCCTGCCCCCGAGGAGCACTCACAGGCGCAGGATTCTTCGAAGCAAGGCAGGATCAGAAGTGGCTTGTGGGCGACATTGTCATCCCGCCGCAGCAGTGGCGCCAAAATTGAGTCTGATCATCAATCCAGAGAAAGCTCACTTGCTCCGCTCGCCGGGGACCTTACTGGCCCTAGCACTGGCGCTGCTCCTCCTCCTAATGTCCCGCCTCCCGTTCCGATGTCGACGATGGAGCACGTGGACTCTTCTGCGAAAGGACGCAAAACTTTGACGAAGCCCCAACGAGCCTCGTCGAATGCTATTGAGCTCGAACCGAAGAAGAAGCGCTTCTCTGGATTGAAGAGTTTGCTGGGCCGGAGTAGTACTGCAGCTGGCCACGAGAAGGCTGACAAGGAGTCAATCAAGAAACTGAAGAAAGGCGCCCCCGTAGCGGATGCAAGGTCATCAGCAACGCCTCCACAGAGCCGACCAGCGCCTCAAAGTCGGCCAGGCGATAGCGCTACCGTACAAGGCGCAATCAATGCGTACGACGACTATGAAAGAGCTAGGCGCAGAGAAGGTCGAGCGTTTGACAGACAACGGCAGGCTATGCGGCAAGCAGAGCCAGCGCCTCTGCCGCACGCTCGACCGTCAATGGGCGAGGGAGGCTCATTCGTGCCTTCTGAAAATGCGCCACCTGCTGAAGGCTGGTACGCGCCACGTCGCGATGGAGAGCGGCACTCTTCTCTTCCTTCTCAAGCCTTTCTTCCAGCTCAAGAGACCGATCAGCCAAGCATGAGCAGCCAAGCAATGCCCCAGTTCAGGCGACTTCACAGTCTCGGTGCTGAACCTGGACGAGCTCGACCGATTGCTCAAGTCCCCGAGGCTTTCCGACCCGTTGATATAAGTTTTGGGCGCCCTGTGAAGCCCATCGGGCCTCCATTGCCTGGGCAGTTCCACGTACTTCAGCAACAACAACCCTACCTGCCAGGCGGGCCACCAGGCTACTCTGATCAGGGGCCGATGTCGCCAGCAAATCCCATGCGGCAAAGAGAAGGCAGCTATGGCTCAGAGTCCACCAATCCGATATCTGGCAGATCGGAATACTGGCCCAGCCAACGGCCATTCGAGTCAAGGTCGGGAGCTTCCATCTCCCCTATCAACACCAGCTCTGATTCCGGAGGATATGGAGTGTCTCATAGAGATCGAATGGGCTCGTTAAGTCAAGAAGTAGCACGCAGTCCGGCAAAGGAGTACAGCGATCAGCAGACTCCCTTCGCGATTGCTCTGCCTCCAGGTCACTCAAGGCAATCAAGTTGGAATATACCACCTGATTATCGACCTGAAGGACCAGTGCGAGCTGCTACGGATGAATTTTACGACGCGCAGCAATATCAGCACGCTGCATCCCCGCCTCCGCCACGGTTTGCAATGGCTTCACCGCCTCCTGGACCTCACCAGCAGCAACAGCAATATTATGCTCTACAGCAACAAGGCATCGCACCTCCTCCACAACCTGAGATACCAATGGGCTTTCCAGAACATTTCGCGCGCGGCCAACCTCCTCCACGACCTCCACCAACTGTGCCGCTCATACCAGACGAAGAGGACACCAGAGGAGCATACCCAAGCCCTCCATACTCTCCCGAGCATCATCCACAACAGATGTACATCCATTCCACATATCAAGGAGGTTCAGCTTACCAGGGCCCACGCATCAATCCTTCTGGACAACAGATGATCCAACAAGGCTGGTATCCTCGTCAACAAGCTCCTAACCCACCTTCTCGAGGTCGGTACTACGCCCAACAGCAACAGCAACAACTACAATTCCAGTATCAAGAGGCTTTCAGCGATCGTCAACCGATGCAGAGGAGTTTTACCACTGGTCATAACCAGAACGCATATCATGCTCCGCATGTACCTCAACACCGGAGAAGGCCCAGCAGTGGATATAGTGGCAGGCGTGATGATCCTACTGTCGGGGAAGAGGAGTTTATTATGAGGGGTGCGAGTTATCCGGGTCAGGAGTGGCAGCCGCAGTGGCGGGAGTAGGACACGCCAGACATTGCTCAGCGGGGAGTGATCGTGAAGTCACCCAAGGTACATGAATGAACAGTTACAGCTTTCGAAGAGAGAGAGAGAGACATCCACAGAATGATAAGGATGATGGGGACGATGTGATGATGATGAAGATGATGTATAATTAGTTACAGTTGCAATGTCAGATAGTGCCAAGCCTTCGGCAATTATATCGGTTCACTTCACCAACTCTTTGGGAAGAACTCCACGTGAGCAGTATTCCAAAGGAGCAGTCTTGAAGTCATCGAAGCCTTTCGAGATATACCCTAGCGTGCAGGAAGAGAGGACTGTATGACAGCACGAGTGACAGACGGCTCGGTCAAATGTGGTATGCAGGCTAGTCATGGCGTGCTAATAGTAACACTTGATCTACTTGGCTTTGCGCTCGGAGATGTAAGTAAGCACTTGAAGGCGTTTGTGATGCAGATTGCGATTGTCCTGTCTTGAGGGCGTAGTAGCTGTTGGGCCAGAAATGTGGTGAATCGGTGTAGTTGGACATGCTACATAACATATGTAGAGCCTTGTTACCTACCTTCGCTGAGTACTTTGAAACTCTTGACCTGTGTCGTCCATCATTCGATACAAATCAGAGGAATAGCATAGCATAGTCGTGGATATAGTGCAACACAAAAGCAAAAAAAGTGCAAAGATGGATGCGCCAGGATTTATATTGATACACCCCCTCCCCCAGCGATAAATCACACCATACCACCAAATAGCAATCCAATCTCTACCCATCATACTCATAATTCATCATTCATCATCATCATCATCAAAACCATCTCAACATACTCCCTCTCATCAAATCAATCTCACAAAGAATCCCTCGACCAACCCCGTCGACGCGTATTTCTCCCCAATCGAATCGCCCCTCCAGATTTCGACGCCACAGTATGACAAACCAGAGCGATACAGATCAAAGCCGCGACCGCCACGGCTCCATAAATTGCAATGCCGTCGAAGAAGCCTTGAAGATACATGGAGTGTTGATCGAAATTGAGAATTTCTACGCCGTGACTGTAGCTTTGGATGAGGAAATCGAAGGGTGATTGGTGGGATTGGGACTGGGACTGGGACTGGGACTGGGACTGGGTGGATGATGTGTCGTGTGAGTGGGAGTGTTCGATGGGTTTGGGTTCTGGGAGGGTTTGGATGTTGTCGAATTCGTCGATCCAGACTTGTTGTGGCTCTGCTGCTGGGATTGTATTTCTTGTTACGAGGGAATGGCTTTGATGTAGGTTTCGGATTTTCCTGATATCGTTTTTTGATTCTGGTGTTGTTGTTGGAGGAGCAGCTTTCACGATGGAGCTGAGGATTGATAGCGTGCAGACGAGATATGTGAAGCCGAACATCTTGGAAGTCTGTCTAGGGATTGTTGTTCAGTGAGTGACAGTGAAATGCGTATCCAAGAGAAGCTGGTGGTGTGGTCCAAGGAGAGTGTGTGATGGACGGAGAGAGGTGAGCTCATCATAGGAGGAGGAGGAGGAGAATATGCGTCTCCGGCGTATATGCCGCAGATCAGTCATGTAGCGTCGCATGGCGCTAGAGCCAAGCCAAGCCTGTCAGAAGCGGGCAGTTGTCCGTGTGAAAACACAACATTGTCCAGGCTGCCAACCTTCTCCGGGTAGACCGAATGGCGAGCGATCAGCTTTTATTTTCAGTCTATTTAGCGTGCGCCCGCAAACAAAACAAGCTTTAGCTTGACCGCAGTAGGCATCGGTCCTCGATTCTCGACCCTGTCGTCGTATGGTAGTGGCTGACGTTAACCATATAGCAGGAACTCTAAATCAGCTGTGCTTCTTTCGTTTGGATCTGCTGCGGAAGGATTAAGAAGCATCTGAACGACAAGCACAGCGCAGCACGCTTGTCTTTGGTTCTTGTTACAAAAGCGGCACAGGGATATCTTGTCGCGAAGACTTTTGATACGAGGTGAGGCGCAGTGTGAAACAGGGGTCGGTCTGTAGAATAGCTGCAGAGATCTGGGGGCTTGGCTTTATATAGCCTCTCCGGGGCCTTCTTCTGGCGGTCCAGTCTTTCGCCTTCTCTAACCTCATCACGACGATGATAACTTGAGAGACTTACCCGCCTCGCACTCGTTGATTGCTCACTGGTGAGCGATACAACATCGTATTCTGGAAGGCGCCGTTTTGAGTCGCCAGACACTCGATACGGCGTATCCAAGCATGATCCTCAGATGAGCGAAAAAGCTCCTCTCGAGCGGCGCGGATGCTGGGTCATATTTAGGCGTAGACTTTACTTGCACCAGAGAAGATACGCCACATTTTATGGGCTTGCATCATTTCGCTCCTCAACATCACCCTGGCTGATGATACAAATGGCATCGACCCAGTAGTAACGTAGTTCGTTGTCGTGATGTACAAGAATGTCACTCAGAGCTTGCAAAAGATTCTTTGTAACGGAGAAGTTGCATTCGTTCATGGTAATGTTTCGCCAGTCGGATTGATCGCCTCAGCAGTACGATATGGCACAATCGTCATCTTGAGACGTCATTGAATGGTCTTTAGTAAAGGCCGTCTCCACGAGGCTCTGAATAATTCGTGTGAAGGACTCGGTCACGTTCTCACGTTCAAGTTTCTGTAACATCGGGTTGAGAGGTGGCGCAACGATGCAAGTGCACAGCAGGCCGCCAGCTGAGCGAAGCTGTCGGATTCGTCAACTTCTTGCAATGCTATACTGTCATTCGCATCGTCAACTTATCCTTCTCCACGATCTCATCTTTCATGCTCTCAAGTTCCTGTGTATCCCAATTCACAGAGATGTACCTCCCACTCAGCCAAGGTCGCTTTTCAGAAGTAAGCCAGGTAAGGAAGCCACCACAAAGCGCAACGTCGTCTGTAAGGACTATAGATGTGTCAGTCTCTCCAAGTTCTAGCCCGAGGCATTCGGGCTCACCATCTGTCCACAGCTGCCCCAATTGAGTCTCATGATGCCTCTCGGTCTGTGGAGTGTGAACTGCACCAGGATGTACTGCGAAAGCCTGTACACCCGTGGTCTCGTAATGGTCCTGGTGGATGTGTTCGGCCAGACGGTTCATGCAAATCTTGCTGAGGTTGTATGCAATAGGGCACATTTCGGATTTGTTCATGTGCGATGCGATGCTGGTGATGACGATGAACCTACAGAAGTCTAGTACTCAGCGTCATGTGGTCGATCATTGAGCTGCTGAAGTCTCACGCTTGAGGACCGTCTTTGGTGGCTTCAAGTTGCGGCACGAAATTATGTGCAACCCTCCAAGAGCCCATCAGATTGGTCTCGATCACGCGCGGGAAGTCTTCATCTTCGACGACACCGACCGGCATATATTCCTTCCCATCCGACTTGGTGATGTATTTTGATATGACGCCCGCATTTGCAACCTTTACCGCGTAAGTATGGACTTCTTCGGAGGATAGGGAGAACAGCTTACCACTACATCCAGCCTGCCATATCTTTGTTTCGTAGCTTCAGCCAATGCTTTGACGTCTGCATCCTTCATTGTATCGCATGTCTGGCTGAGCACTTCTGCATTTGGATTGATCTGCTTGATTTCGGCTTCAAGCTTGTGCAGGTCAGACTTGGTCCTGGATGCGATTACAATGCCTCTAGCTCCAGCGATGGCATAACTCAATGCGATGTGGTAACCCAATCCTTTGCCAGCCCCAGTCACTACAACCACAAAGTCGGGATGTAATTTGATGTTACTTGGATCTGTAGGACCTTCCGGTTTGTTGTGGATGGTCTTGGTGAAGTGCATGCCCCAGTAGTCTGGGAATTGATTAGCCATGGCTGGTTGACAAAGACTTGCTATAGAATGAGCGAGTTGAAGGAGGTCAGTAGAACAACAAGGCAGCTGATCGTGGGGAAAGATAAGTGTATAGCAATCTGCGACAGTGTTGTTCCGATTCAGGCAAATCGAGGTGTTATAAAGCGGAGTAGGATCCCGAGGCTGTTGGCAGAGCTCTTGGGAGCCGTATGACAAGGCTCTGTTCCTCCTTCTTCCTTCACTGTTACAAAGTGGTATTGCAGATGACTACTGCAAGCCTGGCTGTGATGGTGAAGCTGCACTTGGCGAAGTCGAGTTGGGAAGACCGTTCGCCTACTGATATTGTGTGCGCAGCTATATGTAACCACCATGGGTCCTCTAAGGACCTTGTAGGGCTGATGTCAGACCGCGTGGTGGTCCTGCAACGACTTATCCTGCAAGTGGATGATGATGCTCTATTCAGTCGTCTTTCTGTGGCCTCCTCGGGATCAGGCCTCCGTCCAAGCAAAATGCCAAGCCATATATATGCTTCCTCTCTTAAAGCAGCTAAGGGCGCCATTGATGCCTGGCCTGATCTGGCGTGAGCGACAGCGTGTCTATCCACATGAGCGACAGTGTGCTCATTGGGCTCCAGGTGACATTAGTAAACAAAGAAGCAGAGAGTGCGTATGGCCATCATTATTGAACGTGAAATTCCGCTTGAGCGGAGGTCGAAGATCAGCAGCGAATGTCGAACAGTCTACTCGACGAATTCGATCGCAGAGGCCAGGAGTGTATTCGTAATGCTCGTGTGTAGCTTTCTAGCGATGTCTCTGTTGTGTACAGTAACGGAGGAGAACGCGATCGTACTCGGTCAAGGAGAAGGTTCGGCTTCCAGCGCGAGACTCCCGAGAAGCTTCACCTCAAAGGTTCCTACGACCGCAACCACGCTTCTGCTCGCGCGCATCCCATCCAATGTCGAAACGCATCTGCATATCCCTACTATCAACTCCCATACGATCCAGCGCATCGTCCTGTACACGACAATGCCGCTCCGCCACCACCACCGCCCGCCGTAGCACCAGCACCATCCTCCGAGTCAACACCTCGCCATCGTCATCATCATCGAAACGCCCCTTCAGCACATCACCAAAATGCCTCGTGAGCAACCCCAACCGCATGGCCGGCAAAGGGCGGCTAAGGGCCCAAAAATCCATGTCCCTCCAACAAAAACAACAAATGGCAAAATTGCAAGAATCAGGCGAAATGCTCAATTACATGGGTTTAATCGAAGGAACATTCGTCCCACCCACAGGCCACAAACTCCCTTCCCTCTTCACACAAACCCGGGACCGGCTACAAATCGAAAAATCCCGCTTCATGAATTTCGTGAAATATTGTCAATCACACTTCATGGCATTCTGGTTCGTGAAGCCTCGATTACAACTACAGAGGAGCAAGACTCCGAAGATAGCGCAAGAGATATATGAGGCGATGTACAAAGCTCTCGCAGCAGGGGATTTGAATAACGATGCTGGCCTAGAACATACATTAGCGCCTGGATTTGCCAAAAGTTTGCAGTCGAGGATACATCAGAGAGCACATGGAGAGCTCCTCGAATGGAAGCTTCACAAGTATCTCGAACGGCCGAGATGTGTGGCATATGTGTTTGCGTTGCCGGATGTCAAGGGGTCGAATGAGAAGAGGACGGGGATTATGCAGGCTGTTGTGAGGATTAGCAGTCAGCAGTCTTTGATGCGTTTGAAGAGGATGAGGGTTTTGGATCCCGCGACCCAGCAATACGTGGTTGCGGATGTGCCGGTGGATAGGAATGGGCAGGCGATTCCGGAAGAAAAGATTCAGGAGGAAGAGATGAAGAATCGGAAGGATGTGACGGAGTACCTTGTGCTGCAGAGGTTATTGCGGCAGGGTGAGGTTGGTGAGTGGCAGGCTTGGGGCACGACGACTGAGACTGGGCTGCAAGAGATCAGGAAGCAGAAAGAAGTCAAGCAGAAGAGATTGCTTGGTGCTGCGTAGGAGATGAGTTAGCGAATGTACAGATGCGCGGACGTAGCATATATTATAAACGCATTAAACTTCATGTACGGTTTGGAGACGTTTCAAGAAGACTTCAGTGGTATCACTTAGGTGCAAGGTTGGCATGCATTCCATTCTGGTCTGTTAAGACTATTGAGCCATAAAAAGCCAACCAAGCCGTCGCTCCTTCCGCATTCGCTACTCGTCCTAATAACCGGTCCATCACTGTCCAGGTGTTCGTGACAAGACACGCATGCGTCTCCGTAGAAGCCGAAAAAGGTCGTGATAAAGAAAGGTAGAGTACGCGTTCCCAAAGCCCATCGATCAGAGGGTATCCACCATGCATGTCGTCGTAGCCTTTCTGATAGGCTGTGCCGTAGTCGTGAAGTCGTGTCGCGCACGCCGGTCCTGCCGGAGTCCACAGCTTCTATGGAGCTGGCCGGTCCTTCGCGCGGATGTTCTGGCTTGCAATGCCGACTCCGCCGGTGTCGCGACGACCGCTGGCGATCATGCTCTATGTTTTGACGGGACTAGAAGCCATGGACCTTAATGGTCTTGGCATCCAGCTCCAAACCCTCCTTCTTGTCGATCAAGAACTCCTGGACATCCTTGCGCTGGTCGCCCTGAAGCTGAATCACCTCGCCCATCTCCGAGTCGTTGACGATGGTGCCATTGCAGGACTTTAATCTTCTTTGCATTGAGGATCTTCTTCTGGTCGAATTTCTTCGGCAGGCCCTGGACGGTAGTCAAGGTCTTACGACCATTGCGTTCTGGAGGAACTCGAGTCAGAGGAGTCTTGGGTAGCGTTTCTCAGATGTTCGAACTTACGCTGGATACGGATGTGGATGTAGTTCTGGGACTGCTTGGCGTCGCCTCCGGTATCCTCATCGGCTTCGGCGAAGGGGTCTGTGTCACATGCGCGTCAGTCATGGTCGGTATGGAGAGCGTAGGCGGAGTGTGCACACGCCGGCACTGTCGCCGCTACCGGTATACAGCCAAGGCAGGTCGGCGACATGTTGCGCGGTGCACACGAGTCGAGGCGAGGGGTGTGCTTATCGCGCGAGGCTGAGCGTGTTGTCGGGCTTTGAGGCTCACTTACCGAAAGACTTGAGATTTTCAATCGACATACGAGACTGCGTTGCCTTCTTGTCTGCTGTGTGGAGTAGTAAGAAGCGCTTGGTATGAAGGGATTGTCGTGGGTTTGGTGGTGGAGCGGAGAGTGTGGTGTGTGGTGTAATGTGCGTGGGTGTGGAAAGAGGGCGAACTCTCGAAGATGAGGGGCGGCTCAAATCACCTCCCGAAACCTTGCGTCAAGATGGGCAGCAACGACTTACTCTTCCAACTTGCATTCCACTCTGGCCACTCCACTGCATCTTCCTTCTACTATTCGCCTACATTCTGGGAGCATTCATGAGTCAGTGTGCTCACCGTGTCCGATAATCGATTCAGCCTCTCACGCCGTGTCACATGCGACGAGACAGCTCTCAGCATGTCAACACCCCAAGCCGAAGTCACGTTCCAGACCTGCGCTTCGGAAGTTCTTAGTCACAAAACAATACGTGCTTTGTCCTGCCTGGTCTGGTGGGCTTGCAGCGCCAAAATTGGGCCATTCACCTTTGTTCACTGCAAGTCCTTGTGAAGACGCTTTGTCCATCGATGAGCATATATCACACGCGCTTCCCTCGCTCGACTCAAGTTCGCAACGTCAAAACACACACCCCCCAAAAACTCTCCATCCATACTAACACACCACGAAAGTATTTGAATCCTTCACACAACATGCGATTCCACCTTACAACACTCCTTGCCGCCACAGCAGTGCTGTCGGCTCCTATCGAGCCTGAGGCCGAGCCAGTCTCCCTCATCGCTCGCGATGTCGTCGCCCCAAACCAGAGCACTTGCATTGCATACCGGGACGCTTTCCGCAACATCAACACGTCCGCATTCAAGGTCACGATTGGCCGACCATACCTTGGTGGCGGTCGCTGTCCTGAACTCAAGGCCAAGGTCGGCAAGCATTTCGACGTCAAGGGACTCAAGTGCCGCGGCGCGAATGGCAATAAGAACACCCTTATCATCATGACTTCAAACATGAAGGCCGGCAATCTTGCCAACGTCAACAATGCTCTTAAGGCCGCCTACCCAGAGATCAACTTCTCATGCCCAACCAAGTCTTCGGCTCTCACAACTAAGTGAAACAAAAAGGTAAGTCGTCTACCCTGGTGGTAGACTTTTGATATTCAAGTATTCCAGCGTCTCAAGCGTTCTCGCTGCCTCAGGTATGAAATTAAGCATTTTTACTACTACCACTCTCGAACAAGTTTTCACTCAGCCTCGCTAAACACTGGAAGAAAAAACTGAAGCTCTTGCATGACTATCAGAGCACAATATTTATGGAGTCGCTACTACGCGTCCACATTTTGAATTTTCGCACATGTCCTCAGTCCTCAGTCCTCAGCCTGTCCCCGGACAAGCAATATGCTGATGGGCTCCACACCTTCAAAAAGCTGTCCTCACGCGCAAGTTCTGGTTTGTATAAATTCTACAATGGCAGTAATCAGGTCTTCTCGCATCCAAGCAACAACATCCCTTTTCTCTACACAGGCTGGCTAGGATCGCGTCGGACCAGCAGAGCAACCTCTTCAGACCCCCAAACATCATCCAAGTCGGCTACGACCACATCTCGGCTTCATAAACCATCATGTCAGACTACCAAACCTACCAGGCCAGGATGGCGGAGAAGGATCAGCTCAAAAATGAGATCTTAGCGGTAGAGGACTCGATGAGATCCATCTCCGCCAGCGACCGCGCACTAGAGTTCGAAGAAAACGGATTCCTAGACCGACTCCGAAATAAGAGGAAGGTCCTTTGTGCAAAATACGACCTCTGCAACATCGAAGCCCTACTCGCCTGGTGCGCAGTCGGTGCCGCCAACGGAACACTCCCAGACCAATATGCTACGAGCATCCCATCCTGGCAAGCCAGTCAAAGAGTTTACCAAGGCCGACTAGACTTCGCCCGAGCTCAACGTCAGCTTCTCATGGCGGCGACTATGCCTCCCGTTCCTGAGGAGTTCACGGTCTATTCTGCTCGGCTTTTGGAAGCGACTTCTCAAGCAGGAGACGAGGTCGAGCAATCTACCTCGGACCCTTCTTCGTCGCACACGTTACGCGGCGAAAGCGATGAGACTGGCCATGACGGGGATGCTGGATCTGTTGTGCCTGAAGATTCGGACTCGTCTCACACATTGCGAGGTGATAGCGTAGCGCCCGGATCGGAATCTGGATATGACGCGAATGAGGAATCTGCTGGTGATGACGTTGGGGTTTCCTTGTCGAATGTGGAAGATGCTGGGGAGGATAAGGACGAGGAGATTGAGGAGGAAGAGGAAGAGGAAGAGGAGATTGAGGAGGGCGAGGGCGAGGGCGAGGAGGAAGATTCTAGGGAGGGTGAGGAGATTGAGGAGCACGAGCACGAGCACGAGCACGAGGAGGAAGATGACGAGGAGATGGAGGAAGATGATGAGAATGAGGATGAGGAGATGGAGGAGGACGAGGACGAGGACGAGGAAGATGATGAGGAATACTCCAAGCCGTACAAACAGTGGAGGATGATCTACAATAACAGAGCTGGGGAGTTGCAGCGTTACTAGACTTAAGAAGCTTGATAAGGTGTTGAATGGTTTTTGTGCTTTGAGCGAGAGAAAACTTCTCCGTTACTCATGATGATGATGATTCTTCAAGACCAACGCTCGACGTCTTTTCTCTTGCATCCTTCCCAAACCTCCTCATCAATGCCCCTAAACTCATAGAATACTCCTTCACCGGCGGCAAAATTTCCCCTCTCCCAATCAACCTCCTTAAAGAATTCTACCAACTCCGTCCCATCCATCATTCTTATTAGTATAAATAACCTCACACAATTAGCTTAATCGACCAACATTATCGGCATGAATAACAACAAAAAAAAGAAAAGATCAGGTATTCATCAAAGGATCAGCCATCTCAAAGTACATATCTTCTCTCTTAATACATTAAGTACGGGGGTGGTAAGTATCTAGAAGCTATAATATATGCCCTGCTCTCTCTGCCGTACTGTACTACATGCACTTCTTCTTCCTTTCTCGCTGAAGCTTCAAAGACAATGCAAGAAAACAAAATCTCTCGCAGCCGCAGCCGTTCAGACATACATCCACCCTCATGCAAACTAAACCAGACACTGAAATAAAAAGATGCTTTCCGCTCGCTTCAGAGGTATCTCAACCAATGCCGCTCGCAAATATTCGAGCAGAAAAGTAAAAAGCGCGCCTCGCTATGCCAAGGAAATTCGAATGAGAGATAGATCCCTCCCGTCCTGCTGTTGCTGGCTGGCTGGCTGGCTCACTTATGCGTCTCTCCTTCTCTCCCTCCAATGCAAACGCCAACGCTACGAAATGAGTTTCGTGGTACGTATGTTCAGTTGAAAAGAATATCTCGACTTCCATCACAGCCTCTCACCATTTCCCACCAATGCACCATGTCTGTATCAGTCTCAATGGCGGGTGTTTTTGTACCCAATTGCAGGTCCCTGATAATCTCCTCCGTTGAGTCGGTGTTCTCGGGCGTCATTGGCTCTAGTGGCGCAGTGGACGCGGCATTCTATTCCGGTCCTGTCCGTCTCGAGCTTCTTTCTTCCTCTTCTTCCAGGACATCGCTCAGACGGGTAGGGTGATGATGTCTCGGAATATATTGCTGGTAGTTGTCGTATCCCTGTCCCGAATAGTCCGGCCCAGCACTCTCCTGAAAAGTCTCCATGGCTTGCGCGCTGGTAGCAGGTACGGAAGGAGCTTCGGGAATGGCACCGCCACCATATCTTGCTGCAAGTTCGCGTTCACGACGAACAGCTTCTTCGGTGTCAAAGTCGTCTTCACTCTCAATGCTGCGTACAGGACCACGTCGACGGAAGACTATTGGGCGACCTTGTTCATCGCGGCGAATGTTACCACCCGCATCGATGGCATATTCAGTGTCACCTTCGCTGAGCTCGGATTCGAGATAGGATCCAGGATCTGAACGTACATCCTCTCGCCTTATTGGTGCTGTTTGTGCTGCAGGGACGGGCACATTCTGTGACGATGTCTGTGATGAATGTAGTGACGTTCCTGGACCGGCATGCTGGTAGAAGCGTTCAGGATCTGCACCTGCGATCTGCGCGGCCAAGGCTGCGGCACCGCCACGCTGTTGGCTTGGTGAAGCTTGTTCTTGATATGTAGCAGGTATCGCGGTTGACGTTGTTGCTTGTGATGTCGGTGTTGTTCCATGTGGGTAGTACGTGCCCTGCGCAAGACTTTGATGCAGTGGTGGTGGGTGTCGTCCGCTATCCGTGAACGGATCGGTGTTGGATGGTGAGGGACCTTCCTCACGATAGTACTCTCTCCCATCGTCAGGGCTTGCAAGTCCTGCAGCTCCTGCTAGGCCAGCACTTCCATATCCTTGCCCATCCCGGGTGACTGGCCTTGCTCCTTGACTTGCACTGCCTGTCCGACTGGGTTGACCAAAGTACGGCACCACTTGGACTCCGCTAACCAAAGTGACTCTACCCTCTTTCAGGCTTTGAGCGGTATCCAAAGATTCCTGATTTCTCCTGCCTAACTCTTCCCAAGCACGGCGAGCTTCATCTTTCGAAATCATGAGCTCACGCCTCATTTCAGCAACCTCTCGCTTTGCATTCTCGATGGCAAGATTGGCATCAGCTTGAGTTCGTGTAGACTCTTCTCGCGACTGGCGTTCGATCTTGAGTTGTCTCTCCAGACCCGCCTGAATCTCGCGATTGCGCTCATTGTCGGCTCGTGTCTCGAAGAACCATCGCTGAAATTTACGCTCGCTACTAGCTCGTAATCGTTGAAGCTCGACGACGGCGTGGAAGAGGTTTGCTCCAGCAGCGGACAGGTCGGTAATCTGCCTGTTCAGGGTTGAGGCGTTAGGCACCGCTTCACGTATCTCCTCCGTATTCTGTTCGAGCTTGTGCAACCAGTAGGATGTCAGACCTTCCCAGTGTGACGACAAGGTCTCCCATCTCTCAAACGCGTGAGGAAATGAGGATGATTGAGCACCGCGCTGTGATCCCTCTCCCACAGTCGAAGCAGCAGCACCAGCCGATCCAGCATGTGCGCCAGCCGATGCGGCAGGAGCAGGTTGGCGAGGTCCTGCCTGGCTGCTCTGTGTTCGACGTGAAGCACCGGCTGTAGCTGCAGCTGGTTGTGAAGGGCCGGCCTGCGGTATGCTGGAGCCTCTCGTCCTGTTGGGCGGCGGTTCCGAAGTTGTTCTACCCGTCGGTTCGCCAAGAACATTGGTGCCTGCAACCTCGCCAGCGATGCGACTACTCCTTCGCTCCGCTTGACCGGGGTCGAATTGGCCTTCTGCAGCTCTCACATCCGGGCTGTATTGACTTGAGGTGTTGGAGAATCTCGGCGCGGCTCCAGGCATTGTGGCAGCTCTCCGCTCAGCACTTCTTCGTCTCTCCTCAGCTACCCGTTGCTGTTCCTCTACCCGTTGCTGCTCTTGCCGTCTTGCTTCTCGTGCATTGCGATCTCTCATCACATCACGCGGAGTCCTAATCGGCGTGCTGCTGGAACCAGACACTGGCACAGGTCCTCCTGTTCGTGCTCCGCCATTGGATGCTCGGGCAGTGCTGCCACCGCCGAGATCTGACATCTGAGCGTTCTCCTCAATCTCGTCGGCGGTGAAGGGGTTTGGCTTACGAATGGCCTCTTCTAGCGCATACAAGATGGCAGAATGTGTTCGCTTAGAGATTCGAAGTGCTGGATGAGGTGCTGAGGTGGCAAAGTGTGCACTAGTCGCTCGCCGATGATGAATTGGCCGTGGTGGCGACGATGCTGCACGTGGTGGAGGCGAAGGCTCTGGACGTGTTGGTGAGTCTGCGCGACGATCGGGAGGGCCGACAGAGGTCGATCGCAGACGAGATGGCGTGAAATCGTCAAATCTTGGTGCACGGCGGAGACTGCGACTGCCGACGCTGCCACTGCTGGAAGAAGGTCGCGAGAGGTCTGCAAGTTGTGTGCGGAGGTGTGCCTGAGCCTGCTCCTGGCGCTGTATTAATGAGGTCGTATAGCGTTGTTCGTGGGTCTCGTTTCGGTCGTTAGCACTGCCGTGGATTGGGAGCGACACGGCTGCTGTGCGTGCGAGCAGTCCCGGCGAGCGCTATCGTGGTGTGCAGCAGCACGCAAAAAGTGTTTCTGCGTGGTCGCGCAGTGCCAATGGCAATGGCAATGGCAATGGCAATGGCAATGGCAATGGCAATGGCAATGGCAATGGCTCGGTGCAAGTGCAGTGCAGCCCGGTCAGGCTGGTGGTCGCGAGACCGGGGGTTGGTGGAGATCAACAGCTACAGCTGGTTGCCGATGATGTCGCGGGAGTGGTCGCTCGGAGCTCTGCTTTGCGACAACTCAATTGTAAGCCGATCGCAGCTTCCCTTGTAGTAGACTGGAATGTGGGTGGCAGTGGTAGCGACAGGAGGAGTGAAGACAGAGCCATCGTTCGCTGGGACAAGGGGGAAACACGCGATCGCGTTTTGTGAAAGTGGCAGGGAAGGGTGAATTGGTGGATTTGGCGAGGCTGGGACTCGGAGTTGGAGCGAATGATGACGAGAATTCGAATGGCTGGGCCGGCGGAGCTGCATTCAAAGCTTCGACCGCGCCAGTGCTGATGCTCACACGTCCATTTGCGACAGCCAAGGCGAGCGAAACGAAGGATGGCAATTGAAATGATCACTTACCTGCTATTCTTGTTTGCCGCGCAGCAGCAGCAGTAGTCGGGCCGTGCTGGAGGTTGGGTGTGATGCAGTATGCGCTGGCAGTCGCCCGACCGCTTGTGGCTGTTTGCGCTGCAATCGCTGGCCAAGCGGCACGCTCGAGCGACGAGCTGTTCGTCGACGATGATCACAGTGGTGACGCTCTCTCCGAGTACCTGGCACCGTGCGATCGGGCCGTAGATCCAAACAGTAGTGTGAAGGGAGGTCGACGGTCGGCGGGAGGCGTTGGCGTGGGCGTGGGTGTGGGCGTGGGCGTGGGCGGGAGAGTGGTGGTATATGAGCCTCACCATCGTCGCATCACCGTCGCTGCTTCCCGGATGTAGGAGGTCGCTGTCGCTGAGTGGGCGCGCGAGGAGCCTCGTGCTGTGCCGGCCGTGCGACTCCAGAGTCCAATGCCCTCCAGCTGAGTTGCCTGCCTTGCCTTGCCTCGTGCTGCTGGCGACAGTCGCGTGCAATTGGCCGTACGTCTGTCCCCAAAACCTGCCTTGCAGACGCACAAAATCGATGGCGAACCGAGCAGGAAATGCATGCAACGCACGTCAGTCGGTAGGCGGCGTGCATTTTGTTGCAAGTCGCCCATAGTGCGCTCTTGTGCCAACGCAGCACGCGAACTCCGCGAGTCACCCCGGCCTGGTCCATGTCCCTGCCGTCTCTCGCGGCCGCCGGCAAGGGAGACGCTTCCGCCGGGAGATTGAATGATGATGAATTGATGCCCATCCCCATCCCCCCTTCTCGTCAGCAATAGGAGGATGATGGTTGTTTAGGTTCGAGAGGAAGACGGGGTTGTGGGAGAGAGAAAGAATGTGAGTTGGGCATACTCCTGTCTTTCTACACCACCCGAAGAGCTTGCACGCGCGCTGTCTCGGCCTTTCGCTGGGAGAGAGGGAGAGCAGTGTGTGGCCGGCGAATGAGCTGCCCAAGAGCTCTCCTTGCGACTGACATGGAGGTGGGACAGCTTCGCACGCGGAACGGCTCATCATCTCTCCATCTCGCAGTGTTGGTAGCTGCCATCTACCACTCTTGGACATGTTCGGATTTCCGCTGCTGCAAACGCCCATTCCGTACCAATCTGTTCGCCGCTGATCAGGAGGCTTTCTGCTGCGGCTTCATGCACATGACAGCTGCACAACATCTCGCCTACCATTTCGTCCGAGAAATGCCCTTTCAGGGAAGCAGCACGTACACCCCCAAAAGTCTCAATAATGCATTTGGCTATTACAGACGCCATGGGTCTGTGGTCGCAACAGCAACCCGCTCTTCATGGAACAGCCGGTATTCAGCCCTGTGGAACACTGAACGCGAGCACCAATAATCCCATATCCAGGAACGCAAGTCTGCGTGAACGCCACCAATATTGAGAGACCACAGCAATACACAGCAATCGTTGAAAGTACCAGCGTCACACCCAAGGACTACAACAAATCACCGAAGGAGCCCAACCTTCGTAAGAGAAAAGTGCCGCTTCGCCTTCGCCTTTTCAGGAACAGGCGCGGAGCCTCTTCAGCCTTTCCAATGGTCCCTGCCACTATCGAAAAGCTTCGCACACCCCACGCGACTTTTCGTGTCGCCTTTGACTTCAGCATGTCGTGATCCGTGCGCTGCCGCGGCGTTGTATTTTCTCGCGACTGCTGTCATGAAGAAGCGCGACAAGATGATGTATAGATCGTTGTGAATAGAGGTGTTTTGCAACTCGGAGAGTCGAAGTTCTCTAGGTTTTTTAACTGCACTGTCAACAGGGAAGAGACCTACGAGACTAAACTAAGGTTAGTTAAAATGGCTTCCCTTTTGAGTCTTGAAGAAGGCGCTCTACCTCTAGAGCGCCCTTCGCAACTAAAAGAGGAAATCCAGGCATAAAATGCTATACAAAGTCGTGCCCTTGTCTTGAAGTAGATATAGTAACGAGGATGCTCGGGACCACGATACTAACAATCTCTAGTAACCGCTTGACATAATTCAGTACCAAGTCATCCAGATCCGGTTAAAGGATCCACCTATTGAGGTTGCAAAGTGGTTGCAAAACACCTCTAATACAGGAAACTGCCCCGAAGATTGCTGCATTGGCTTTGCTATAGCGAGCAAGCCAATCACCTCGAAGAGTCGAATCCATGGCGAGTTGCTACCTGACCGTATCCACGACGTGCTTAGCACAACTTTTCCACAATAATCTGAGAATCACACGCATAGCGCAATGATGTGATGCCAAGTTAGCAAAAGACGTATACACGCGATCGAATGTCAGTTTGACAATCAACGAAGCCAGCATCCATAAAACCTGCCACGTAGGTCTTAATAAACATACCATCTCCCTCTCTTCCATTCCTCTCATACCACACGACAACCCGGACATCCCCATCCGCTCCTTCTTCAACAACTACGCAAGATGTATCCAACCCACACTCAACTCCACAACCTCTTTACCCTCCTAACCGAAGACCGCTCAGCCTTCTTCTCCCACGTCTCACCCGGCGTATCCTGGACAATAATGGGAACCCACCATTGTGCAGGCCACTACACATCCAAGCAGGAGGTCCAAGCCAAAGTCTGGGAAAGACTCGAGAAAGCGATGAAACCTCCAGGTATAAAACTCGCAGTCAGGAATGTTATAAGTGGAGGAGAAGAGAGTCCGTGGTGTACGGTTGAAATGGTGGCGAAGGGGAGTGGGATTAATGGTAAGAGGCAGATTTTATATTTATACACTTACGAGAGAATGGAGTCTGGTGGCTAAACACACGTCGACAGGCTTCAACTTCGAGAATTGTTATGCTTGGTGCTGTCGTTTTGACGAAGAAGGTATGATTGTGGAAGTGAGGTCGTACTTGGATTCTGCCATGGTGAGGGATGCTTTGGTTTTGCTGGATAGGTTTGGGGAGAAGTATGAAGTCAACAAGAGGGCGGAAGTGCCTGATGTCTTGAACAAGGAGTCGGCTTGTTAAATCTGGTCAGCTTCACTATGCTCTACGGCACCTTTCGATCCAGTAGTCAGGCGTTCCGTAGATAATTCCAGCCAGTGCTCTCAGCTTGATATCGTCTACTCCGAATTGCAAGGTGACAGGTGCTTCCACTGGAGACTCTTGTTCCAGAATGGTAGCTATTGCCGCAGTCCGGAATTGACAGACGACAGATCATGCGTCCAAATGCCGCAAGACCGATCTCAGACGTAACCAGTCTGCAAACTTCCCAGCATTCATGTGTTGAAGGTCTTTTGAAGATGCCCCTTTCACGCCACCGATAACTGTGCACAGCGACTCAAAGAGCAGTCTTCGTTGCTCGCAGAGTGGAGTATCTTTCAGAGGAGAGAATTATGTTGTCAGAGTGATCATACCAATAGTATATCGTAGCCATCCTTCGGAATCGTTATGGCGTCATCGTCACTGCCATACTTACGTCGCAACACCTCAAAGACAATGAGTCCCATACTTGTGCTAGGAACCTGTCGCAGTGTGGACATGAAGAAGTCTCGGTACAGCCAGCGTTGAACACCGCCGTGTCGCCGTGCCACGGCTAAGACATGCCTGAAAGTCTTCCGATACGCCGCTGCATATAGCTTGAGTGCGCGCATCTTGGGCTGTCCGGGTTTTGCATGGTCATGGCTATCGATCCATTCTAATCTGCCATAGTGGATTTCTTGAATGCGCGCCAGAGGATGGTGAACAAGTGACTGCGCAACGGATGCAACAACGCCAGCTATACCCAAGAACATTGGTTCGACCAAATAATGTGGACGAATGACTGGCCGATCTGAGCTGGACAGCTGCTGCGTTGATATGGATTCTCGCTGCCTGTCAGACAATTTCGACCAGGAGCCGTAGTATCGCGATACGAAGCCATAAAAGCATTGCGACTTGATAGACTCAAATGTTGCAAAGAACACTCCAGCACCAAGCGCATCACGAACGAATGACAGAGTCCAGCCCGCATAGATGCCTCGTGGCCCAATCTCTCGTGTCTTGCGCAAGGCGTACTGCCACATGTTGTCATACTTTCCAGCTAGCATTTCTGACGACTGGAAGCGGACTTGTAAAGCATCGAGGGGCGCTGCAAGCACGGATTGGAAAGAGCCTGCAACACAGCCGGCGGAGAATGCTGTCGCCCAAGAAGGAGGTGGATATACATGTTTGGTCGAGCGGGACGACGGTTCGTGTAGTTGACCCAGTGTATGCAAGTAGGACGTATATAGCACCGCGCCAACAGCAGTATTTGCTATCAAAGGCGGCAGGACATGATTTGGAAGAAAGCTCCAGCCATGCTGTCGAACAGCACTCCAGAGCAAAGCAGGCGAGGTCATTCT
This sequence comes from Pseudocercospora fijiensis CIRAD86, assembly GCF_000340215.1. NCBI lineage: Eukaryota > Fungi > Ascomycota > Dothideomycetes > Mycosphaerellales > Mycosphaerellaceae > Pseudocercospora > Pseudocercospora fijiensis. The sequence continues at coordinate 6,864,244 of NW_006921533.1, forward strand.
CCAGGACCATGCTTCGCCAGCAACGACGCTTGGATTGATGGCTCTTGCATATCCCTACGTATGATCAGTCTAGATCAGAGAAGGACACGATGATCCCAGACATACCATATAGCTGGCACCACATCAGCCTCCGCTTGGACATCGAGAACTTTGGTGATTTTCACTCACTCTATACGCGGTCTGAAAAAAGCCTTGATCGGAGCTCGAAAGTAGAATGTAAGCATTCTTGACATTATGGCACGCGAAGTAGCAGCTGTAAAGCCGGTCTGGGCATCTTTCTTCTGTTTCTTCTTCTTAGCTGCGTGATACTCGCCTTCACTGCGGAGTGCAGCAGCTTGGGCGACGCCATCATCACTGCCGTCATTCATCTCCTGTTCTGAAGTTCTGTATGTGCCAACTCATGATGCTGACCGAGACGATGCCATCGTGAAAGGAGAGATGGACGACATGTGAAGACGGAAGTGAAGGTGCGATCACAAGGTGAGCTGTTAAGAAGTGATCCCACTGCTATCACGTGAGCTGCTGCCTAAGCACAGACACTTCCGGCTCGCGTTTCTACGCGACCTTCATCACTGTCGCGCATCCAGCGACACCCACCTGTCTTCTGCCCATCGCCTTTTCCGCCGCCGCCTGGCACGCCAATACATCATCCAGCGGCATCAACATCAACAATCGCGACGATGGCGGACGAAGTCAGTATCGACAAGACGCAATTCCACACCCGCCTGTCGAATCTGATTACAGCGTGGAAGGCAGATAAGCGCGGTGGCAACGCCCTGTATGGCGACGTCGGCAGTATTGTTGTCGTCGTTGGCAAGAGCGACCAAGATGGCGTCTTCTACAAGGCAAACAGCATGCAGTTTTGGCTGCTCGGCTACGAGTTTCCAGCAACGCTGTTTCTGATCACGCTCGAGGCCATGTACATTGTCACCACTAAGAAGAAGGCGCAATACCTCGAGGCTCTAAAAGACGGCAAGACCCCAGTCGAGATCATTGTGCGAAGCAAGGATGCCGAAGAGAACGCCAAACAATTTGAGCGCATCAACGACATTATCAAGAACGCAGGCAAGAAGGTGGGCACTATCGCCAAGGACCAGTCGACCGGACCTTTTGTGGCGGAGTGGAAGAGCGCATTCGGCGACATCAGCAAGGAGATCGAGGAGGTTGACATCAGCATCGCTCTGTCGACTGCCATGGCTGTCAAGGACGAGAACGAGCTTCGCGCGATCAGAAATGCTTCAAGCGCTTCTGCCTACGTGATGAAGGACTACTTTGTGGAGACTATGTCCGACATCCTCGACAAGGAGAAGAAGATCACCCACAAGGCTCTATCCCAGAAGGTCTCCAATAAGCTGGATGATGAAAAGTTCTTCCGCGGCATGAAGGGCGTTGGCAAGTTCGACTCAATGCAGCTGGATTGGAGCGTGTCGCCAGTCGTACAGAGCGGAGGCAACTTCGACTTGAAGCTCCAAAATGAGCCCGACGACAACAATCTGCACCAGCCAGGCGTGATCATCTCAGCGCTGGGTCTGCGATATCAAACATACGCATCAATGATCGCAAGAACATATCTCGTGGAGCCGAACAAGCAGCAAGAAAGCATGTACAAGCTGCTCTTGACCGTGCACGAGACAATCATCAAGGAGATGCGAGATGGCGTGATCGCGAAGGATGTCTACGCCAAAGCAATCGGCGTGATCAAGGCCAAGAAGCCCGAGCTCGTTGAGAATTTTGTCAAGAGCGTAGGAGCAGGCATTGGTATCGAGGCGAAGGACAGCACCCTCAATCTGAATGCCAAGAACACGCGAACACTGAAGGATGGCATGACTTTTACGATCACCACCGGATTCTCCAATCTCGAAAATCCAAGTCCAAAGGATAAGAAGCGAGACGGAACATACTCTCTCATGCTCAGCGACACTGTTCGTGTGACCAGCGGCAACGAAGCTTACTGCTTCACCAAGGACGCTCCTCGTGATATGGAGAGCGCATCCTTTTTCTTCAACGACGAGTCAGAAGAAGAGAAGAAGCCCAAGGCGAAGAAGGACCCACGTGTCGGCGCTGTGGCATCGTCGAATATAACAAAGACGCGATTGCGAGCACAGGGCGGGACGACGGCGAACGAGGAGAAGGAAGCTGCACGCCGATCACATCAAAAAGAGATCCACGACAAGAAGCAGAAGGAGGGGTTGGAGAAGTACCAACAGGGTCACGGCAACCTCAATGGGACTGAGGAGAAGAAGTTCAAGCGCTTCGAATCCTACAAGCGCGATGCACAATTCCCCAATCGCGTAAAGGACCTGACTATTCTCGTGGACCAGAAGAACTCCACCATCATTCTTCCAATCATGGGACGACCGGTGCCTTTCCACATTAACACCATCAAGAATGCCACGACGAGCACAGAAGCTGGGTTCACGTACTTGCGTATCAATTTCTTGTCACCAGGTCAGGGTGTTGGCAGGAGAGATGACCAGCCCTTTGAGGATCCCACTGCACAATTCATTCGATCATTGACGTTCAGGAACAAGGAGTCCGAACGCATGGATGATATCTCTTCACAAATCACCGAAATGAAGAAGGCCGCGGTCCGCAAGGAGCAGGAGAAGAAAGACATGGAAGATGTCGTTGAGCAAGACAAGCTTGTCGAAATAAGAAATCGTCGGCCACACAGACTCGATAACATCTACATGCGTCCGGCGATGGAGAGCAAGCGAGTCGGCGGTGCTGTAGAGATTCACCAGAATGGTCTCCGCTACAACCACCTCGGCAACCAAAAGATCGATATTCTGTTCAGCAACGTCAAGCACTTGTTCTTCCAGCCTTGTGCTGGTGAGCTGATCGTGATCATCCACCTCCACTTGATCAATCCTATCATCATTGGCAAGAAGAAGACCAAGGATGTGCAGTTCTACCGCGAGGCCACCGAGATGCAATTCGACGAGACTGGAAACCGCAAGCGCAAGCACCGCTACGGTGACGAGGAAGAATTCGAGGCAGAACAGGAGGAAAAGAGACGACGAGCACAACTCGACAAGGAGTTCAAAAACTTCTGTGAGAAGATTGCCGATGCAGGAAAGAGCGAGGGAGTCTCGGTCGATATTCCTTTCCGCGACCTTGGCTTCAATGGTGTACCAAGCAGATCTTCCGTGCTCGTCCAGCCCACGGCAGACTGTCTGGTGCAGCTCACCGAGCCTCCATTCATGGTCATCACACTCAACGACATCGAAATCGTGCACTTGGAACGTGTTCAATTCGGTCTCAAGCAGTTTGACATGGTCGTTGTCTTCAAAGACTTCACCCGACCGCCGGCCCACATCAACACCATTCCAGTCGAGGCGCTTGATGGCGTGCGAGACTGGCTCGACAGCGTCGACATTCCATTCTCAGAAGGCCCGCTCAACCTCAACTGGGCAACGATCATGAAGACTGTCATTCAGGACCCTCACACTTTCTTCAAAGACGGCGGCTGGTCCTTCCTTGGTCAAGAGTCGGACGACGAAGGTGCCGAGGAGGAGTCGGAAGAGTCGGCGTTTGAAGTCTCCGAGGAGGATCTCGCATCAGAGGAGAGCTCTGAGGATGAATCCGACTTTGACGACGATGCTTCGGCTGAGGCGTCTGATGAGGACATGTCCGAGGAGGACGAGGGCGAAGACTGGGATGAACTGGAGAAGAAGGCCGCGAAGAAGGATCGTGAGGGCGGACACGACGAAGAGGACCGCAAGTCGAAGTCGAAGGGGAAGAAGCGGTAGAGCAGACACGCTTGTCGTCATTCAGCTAGCGGGTGCTTTGGCGTTGACATTTTTCTTGGGCAAAAGCGAAAACGAGCTGCAGGCTAGAATGCCACCATATGCTTGCTTTCTTGTACTTTATTGAAGCAGTACACAGCCCAAGAGCACGAATCACGAGCATTTTGTGTAATACCCCGGCCGCTGCGACACGTTCCCGTCTAGTCAGCAGTTCAATTCCATCACACGACTACTGACGCAAGCTCTGGTATGTATGTATGTAGTGCTAAGGTACCCTAGACATCACTCTCGACACCCTTGCAGACCCTGTGTGAGACCATCTCAAGGTCCACGTATACTGACCAAGAAGTTAAATTCAAAGTAGCTTCAGCACACCCCGAGGGTTCCATAAGCCCCTGCAAAGTGCCCTAAAACCACGCAAATTAGTGTACAAATCGGGGTACTGCAAACACCCCTTGTGCAACCTAATTACCTCGGATTTCTACCGTTCCGAACAGCCGTAATCGCTCGAAAACGACTAAGTCTACGCCTACACCTTAGTACTACTACTTCTACCGCTTAGAAGCGACAACCTCTCCTTAGATCCGTCGTTTTAGTAGTCTAATTAGTATAGGAGATAGTATACGAGAGGATTAATCTATCCGGTACGGTTTAGGTAGTATACCTATATATAACCTTCGATAGGAGGAAGAAAGAAGAGGTTAACACTAATAGCTATAGAACTAATTATAAAACAGATTAAGTATATCTAGTACTATAGTTAAAACTAGGTAGTAACCCTCCTCTCCCTCGATATCTTAGGAGCCTTTAACAATGTCTCCTATAAAAGGCTCCTATATATACTTAAATAGAAAGCTATACTAAACTAGATAGTCTAATTTATCTAGTCCTTCCTATAGGAAAGATTAATATAGCTTATTCTAGGCAAATTCAAATCAGACCTAATACTAACTAAAAAGGGAATCCCCTAAGGATTAATACTCTCCCTAATCCTCTTCCTTATCTTTATAGTAGACCTACTCCTACTCCTAGAATTAAAAAACACATTAGCATTAGGGTTTGTAGATAACACAAACATCCTAGCCTAGTCTAAGACAATAGAAACTAAGTTTAACTAACTACAAGATCCTAGAAGAGAAGTACTAGGAGTATAAAAAATAGGTAAGGAGGTATAGAGCAAAATTCGCCTTAGAAAAGTACTAGCTTATCTACTTTAGCAAGGCTAAATCAACCTATAATATAAAGCAATTAATTACTATCTAAGGCTTTGAAACCTAACTATTAGTAGAGCTTAGGGTACTAGGGATCTAGCTAGATCTAAAACTAAATTAGGGACTATAAGTAAAGAAGGCAAAGTAGAGGGCAGATACTAGTATACAATCTATTAATAGGCTTATAGCCTCTATATAGGGGGCTACATTCGAGAAAGCTAAAGTTATATATAAAGCAATTGTTAAGCTAGCAATGCTATATAGAGTATAGATATAGACAGCCTAGAAGAAAACACTAAAGAGGATTAAGCAACTAGTTAGCAGGTCCTAAACCTAAAGCCTAAAGAAAATCCTAGGAGTATACAAAACTACACTAACAAGGGTAGTAGAAATGGAATTAGGGATCCTACTAGTTAAACAATACTTTAAGGGACTAAGACACTAATATATAGCAAAGACAATAGAATACCTAGCCTAACAGACTATCTAAAAGGCACTAGACAAGATAAAAGCCTAGTATATTAGGACTAGGAAGCGAGATAGACTACAAATAACTCCCTAGAAAGTTAAAGACCTAGAGCAATATAGAGTCTTAATAAGAGAAATGCTAGAGAAAGAGCTTTAGGGACTAAATATAAGGCTAAAGGAAGACAAGCTAAAGGGAGAGAAACAAAGCCTAGTAGAGTCAATTGCTAGATACCTATAGGAGTAGGAATAGAATAAAACACAAGTTAGACTAGGAACCCTAAAGGCACTAATCAAATTTAGTTAACACAACTACTAGCTCTATAAGGACCTAAACAGGGCCGAGGCAAGCCTAGCTATCTAAATCAGATCTAAATACATTAGACTTAGATCTTACCTATTTAGAAGAAACGTCCTAGGAATTGAAAGCAGAGCTTACTAATATAGCTACCAATCTTAGAACCCTAAGTATATACTGCTAGTCTGCCCTTAATAGTTAGAAGGCAGAAGTAATTAGAGACTAAAAGTAAGGGAAAGGGAATACGACAAGCTAATCTAGAGCAAAGAAGACCTAAAGAGGATAGTAAAGTAGATTATTAAACAGGGATTTGTACAACAATTCGCACTAGTAAGGGAAACTAAGGAGTAGATAAGAAGGAGGGAAGAAGAGGGGGAAAGAAGGGCAGGGCAGTAGGCAAGGTAGTTAGAGGGTAACAACTATAATACTAGTATACCCTAGAGGAAGGAAAACAAGGAAACGAGGAAGATTAACACTTATAAATAGGACAGGAGGGAGGTTTTTACTAACTAAGTTGGTTTCCTACCTAAAATAGTATATAGAAACAGACCTATATAGGCCGAAAGGCACTATAATAGGCAAATGAAATATCTATCTATCTATCTATATATAACCTTCTACGAGCGCGTTTCGAAGATATTATAGGCTTACTAATTAAAGGCTTCTAACGACGAGGTTTATAAGAGCTACCTAATAGCTATAGTAGATTAATTAAAGTGTCTTTACTAGGCGACTATATAGGTAAAGAATATAGAGCTATAGATAGTACTATAGAAGGTAGCTCTATATTAAGATATTAATTAAATAGCTATCTAAATTAATAACGAGTTAAAGAAGAAAGAGAGAGAGGCTCTCTCGCGGAAGAGGCTTTTATCTACTCGGCGGATGCCTTAGGCATCAAGTTATATAACCTTTAGTTACGTAACCTCGAATTACATATACAAGTCGCTAAGATCGTAATAGCACTCCCCCCCTTCGTAGGCGACGTCTATAGCGCTTTATCTACTCGTTGCTTATATAGTATTACGATTATAGCAACTAATAATAGTACGCTCGGTCGCATTAATATCGCTAAGTTAATAATACGTAGTTACGGCTTACGCGGGTAGCGCTTATAATAGTCCTTTACTACTTCTTACGTATTAGTAGCGTTCTCGGCGGCTTCCTATATCGGTTTATTATATCTAATCTATTTTACTTTGTACTATATATTATCTCCTTTGCCTTTTATATCTAGTATTCTTTCTACCTTCTACTCCTTATTACCGTCGATAACTAGTAGCGGCGGTAGCTCGTATCGTTAACTAGGTATGCCTATTTTAGGTACTAGTATAAGCAACGAAGTATAGAAGACGTTATAGATACGTATTAAATTAGGCAGCTTTAGTTAATACGTATAGGGCGATATTACCTTAGTAATCTTATACGGTCCTAAGTTCTTAACGTCGAGTTTAACGTTAGGTCGATCCGTACTTATACCTTTAAGCGATAGGAAGACTTTATTACCGATACGATAGGTAGGAGCAGGTCGGCGGTATTAGTTAGTTAAGTCTTCTATACGAGACTACTAATACCGTATCTATTCGATAAGATATATTTCGAGGCTCTATAGGTAATCGATCTAGGCTTAAGTATTATTATCTAACGGTAAATCTTCTTCTAGTAGGGTTAAAGATTTACTTCCGAGACGAGGATTGTAACCGTAGCTAGCTTAGAACGGTAACAATCCGGTAGTTTTAGAGAGTACGTTATTTATTATAAATTCGGCGATAGGGAGCTAGAGGCTCTAGTCGTCTTACTCGTAGTTTATATATAATCGGAGATATCCTTCGATAACTTTATTTAAGCGTTTAGTTTGTTTATTAGTCTATAGGTAACGAGCGGTCGATAGGTTACGCTTAATATATAGGCGCTTATATAAGCAGTTCTAGAATTTAGAGATAAACTACGTACCGCGGTCGGAAGTAATAGTATTCGGAAGACCGTAAAGCTTCTAAATGTAGGTAAGGTAGGTATCTACTACTACTTAAGCGTTTAAGCGTCCTTCCTTATATACGAATAGGAATCTTAGACCCCGTAGTAGTTCGGGTTAGTTTGGTTTAGTTTGCTAAGCCGAAACTCTAGTTTAGTTTAGGTTAGTTTGCTAAGCAACTATATAAGTAGCTAGTTCGAACTATATAATTTATCGGTTTTTAAGAAGTGTACGAATGTATACGTAGCTTTAAGCAAGCCCTTTGTAAGACTTAGTAGTGTAGCCGGCAGCGTAGCCGGCATTTTTAGTCCTTAGTACTTATAGAATTTTCGAATCCTACTTAGGCTACGTAGTTGTATAAAGGTACTTATATAACCTTAAATCTATAGACAATTAGCTAAGGGCACTAACTAATCAAAAGCATATACACACACATACAAGGCATTATAGTTTAGTTCGGAAACTGCACTCCTTAGGTATAAATTTTATCCTTTCGTTTACGGTTCAATTCCCTAACTGCTTAGTAGAATGTCTTTATCTAGATCTAGGTAGAACTTATCGATTTCCCTAGAAGTCCTCCTCCTTAAGAAGTTTATATACTTTCCTACCGAACTATTCGACAATATTAAGTACTAGGATAGCTCCTCCCTCGGTATCGGCATAGTATATAAAAGAGCTATAAGGCAGCTCTATAGAACGTTCTACTAGTTACTCGCTATACTAAGGCCGAATGCTAGTTCGTTCCTTAGAACTCTTAGTTATTTAGGAGATATAAAGGGTAGGGTAGGTAGTAACTTCGTATTATATAAAGAGGTAGAGGCTGCTATAGAAGAGGCCTTCAACCTATAGAAGATAGTGAAAGATATAGAGGTAGCTGTAGGTCTAGGTACCTAGTTGAATTTTTAGTAGGTAGAGTATAAGGATATTTAGAGGGAGTATTAGGTAGAGTTGCGAAGGCAGGTGTATAATATGCTCTAGAAAACAGGGATAGTGCCTATAACTATAACTATTAGGCTCTTTAACCTTCCTTATTTTTCCCTATTTTCTTTTTATAAAAATCTAAACTAATACAAATCAACCGGAATGTCTATCTTCTTTTAGTTCTTTGAAAAACCTAGCAGCGTAGCTAGTAGCGTAGCCGGCAGCGTAGCCGGCAGCGTAGCCGGCCTTTTTACTCCTTAGTACTAACGGGATTTTAGGAGACTTCTATTCCGTACGGCTAATAAAGCATACTATACTATATATATATGCTTAGAGAGTATTTAGAGCGCGGTATACAGCGCCGTATAACAGCGGCTTATTTCGCATATAGAAAAGCTTATAGATAACACTACGAACATCCTTTCTACTAGAATATCTATCCTACCTAGCACCGTCTCGAATATAGACATTCTAGCCTTTTAGAATCTAATCGAGTGCTTTGAAATCCTTATCTATAATCGTTATACGCTTCGCGTAGATAGCTTAGAGCTATAAGGTTAACCGCTAAAATAGTATTAGTATAGTCCGAAAAGAGGTAGAAGAGAAACATACATTCGAAGATACGAACTAGGTAGGCTTCTATAGCCTCTTAAAGGGCGCCTATCGCGGAGGCTTAGAAGCGAAGGTCCGTTCTATAATCCTAGGCAATTTCGCGAACAAGTCGTTAGAAAGGAGTTTTGCGGATTAGGAGCTAAGAACTCTTCTAATACTACCGAATCTTACGGAGGGCTACGGCTAAAGAAGGATTAGTAAAAAGATAGTAAGAATGCCGGCTACGCTGCCGGCTACGCTGCCGGCTACGCTACCGGCTATAAATAGGACTTACTTCTTAGGCGCTATCGACGCTTCGTACGATTGCTACTAGCAGTAGAAGCGCTAGTTGTCGTCTTACGTAGAGCCTTGCCCGCCGTTATCTTACGCGGAGCCTTACTCGCGACGCCCTTTCTAGCACTAGAGCTAGCGGCAGTAGCAGCAGCCCTCTTACGTTAATATACTATGCTCGTTCTACTATTTCCGGTCTTATTACGACCCGTAGAAGTACTAGGTCCCTTCTTACGAGGCGTCGTAACTTAGTTAAGTAGACTCGCTATTATAAAAGTCGTCGAATTAAGGAAAAAAGTGCGTTACGAAGGTATACGAAGGCGCGCGCGGAGCGAGGGTATTATAGAGGTAGTAGATATAGAGCGTAGAGATATAGGTATCGATACGAAGGTTAAATATAGCGGTAGTATCGCGGTGTCGCTAGGCAACAGAGTAAGCTTCGCGCAAGCCTATATTATAGTAACGTTAGAGCAAGGAAAGAAGGCAGGTACGGCTAAAAAAGGCAGGCACGGCTAAAAAAGGTAGGTACGGGAGACTTTGAAATATAGCCGGTATATGTAGCCGGTATAGTAATAGGCGAAAGCCTCCTTTTAATAAATAGCCGGCGTAATAATAGTATCTTACTATAGTATAGATATTCTTTAGTAATGCCTTTACTAGCTATAGTAATCTTATAAGTAACCTAGGCCTATTGCTAGTAAATATAAGAAATATTAGGTAGGCTATACTAAACAAGCTAGTTATTTAGCAGGAAAAGGCCTACTACCGTCTCTATATACCGGCTACGAGTGCCGGCTATCGCTCTAAATTCAACTCCGCCCTATCTCGGAGGCTAAGGTACTAAGCGGAAACCCTATAGCTTATATTTACTCGGTTGTCGCGGAGCGCTTATAGGTAAGGTATTAGAAAAGAGTATAAAAAGTACGAGAAGAGTATCCTAGGATATAGGTCGTAAGTGAATAAGAGTAGTACGCCTAGTTATTTATATAGTACGTTACTCTATACGACTAAGAGCCTATATTATCTTATACTTCGCTTATAAGACCTCGACTCTACTAGTATACTATCGATCTCTTCCTCGGTTACTAATACGCTGTCTTAATTCTGCTTCGAGTTGCCGGACTTAGTACGTATCTATAGCTATATAATAGCGCTACGCATTATAGAGAATTTCTCGTTAAAGTTTCTCTCTCGCAGGCTTGCTATCTACCTCGTAGTATAGAGGATTAAAGTGCTAATACTAAAGAATCTCCTTATAGTTAGGATGCTAGGGCTCCTTAGGACCTTTGTGTTTTAGGTCTAAATAGAGACGTATTATAAACGTTCTATCGCCCTTTCGCTTACTACCCGCTAGGTCGCGATATACGAAGAAACTAATCTAAATATAGCTCGTCTCTATAATAGCCGGGTAAATATAGAGCGCTAGGTTTCTACTTCGTACCTTAGATTTAGGGACGGCGCGGAGATAAAATTAGAAATATAGCCGGCACCTATAGCCGGTAAAAGGATGCGAAAATAGGCCTCCTCCTAGGTTAATCTAACGACTAAATACAATTTCTAACTAATCCGCTATAAACCGACGCCGAATTTTAGCTAGAAGCTATATATCTTTATTTTAAAGAGTAACCCGCTTCGTATAGATAGCAAGGAGGTTTAAAAGCTTAAGCTCGGTTACGAGAAATGCCTCCGTAGCTTCCTAAAGAGCACTAATCGCCTTAGCCGTAAATCGTATACTAGACCGAAAATCTAATATAATTTCTCGGACGAGTCGCTAGAAGGGAGTCTTAGGGATTAAAAGCTCGGTCCCTCTTTTGTTTTAGAAAAGCCGGATCTAGCGAAGGGCAATAGTACCTAGTTTGAAGCGCCGCTTCTTTATCGTCGAGTCCTGCCTTGTTCCCTTTCTTTTAATAGAAAGATAACTTTTCTTCGCGATAGTCTTCGTCCGTCTACTCTTTTTAGCCTTCTCCTATCTACCTATAGCCTTCTTATTTTTCGGTACTATTTTCCGAGGAACCCCCTTCCTTCGTATATACTATAGAGAGCCTTGCTCTTCCGATATCTCGTTCTCGCTACGGTCTCCCTATGCTTAGCTTACTTTACCCTTGCCCTTTAGCCTCTAAAGATATTTATCTACGCGTTTAGGCGACGAGGGCATATCGGTAGGACCTAGAAAATTAATAAGCATATAATCGTAAGGAGACATTAATGCTTCTTGCCTTTTAGAACAAATAGTCTTCTATTAAACCGCCTTATTAGGTTATCGTTAGATTCGAATAAAGGATAGTAGCTTAAGGAAGGGGAGGCAGCCGGCTTAGGAAGGCCTAAAGAGCCGAATCCTTAAGGCATATTTATCTTTAAGAATATAGGGAAAGGGAAGAAAGAGAGGAAGAGCGAATAGAGAATTAGAAATAGTCCGTAGGTAAGCGGGGTCGGTTGCTATAGCAACTAGTCTGTTTAGGTCCTAGGAATTCGAAACACATTTCGGATATATGCCGGCTATATACGCCGGCTATATTACCTTATACGTAAACGCTTCGTCTCCTTAAAGCTACTCTAAGCCTATATACGTTTCCGCTTCTCGACCCGGTATCGCCTTCTACCTCCGCCCTCCTCCTCTTTGTTATCGCTAATTAGGGTTTCGCTTAGACTAAATTTCGTATTCTCTTCGCGCTCCTAGGTTTCTTCGATCTTAAGGTTTTCTAATTCCTCGATTAACTCCTTTAGTATAATCTTTAGTAACCTGCCTTAGCGATTCTAGTAGAGGAGATAGTATCGGAATACTATAATAGATTCGAAGGTAGTAGGCGAGTATATTCGATTAAAGCGGCCCTAGTAACGAGCGATACTAAAAGACCTCTTATAGCCTATACCTACGCTCGGGATAGCGAGGACGTCCCGAGCGACCGACGCTATTATTAAAAACTTAGGCTCTAACCGCTACTATATAGCGAGAATATCGTCTCCGAATTCGTCTAGAAGACCGGTAAGATCTAGAGATTATTAGCCCTCTTTCCGAGCCTACGGGTTTATACTTACTCGCGCGCCGATAGAGATCGAACTCTTCTTTATTTACCTTAGTAGTTGCTTCCTCTTCTGCCTCTACTTCCTACCTACGAAACAGGTATAATGTCGGAGCCTTCTAAACCTTCTTTTTCTTTATAGGAGCTGCATTTAGACTAGTTTCTTTCCGACGCTCGTAGAACATCTTTTCTAGAATAGTCTAGTAATGCTTCGGCTATACCTCGTCCGCCTTCTATTCCGGCCTCTACTAGTATATATCCTTTTCTACTAGGTTAAGCAAGCACGTAACGCTATAGATATCCCTAAACGAGTTAAAGGTAGTACTATAATATTTATACAACTTAGTATAGGAGGTGTCTATAGCTTTCGTTATAGCTACTTTCTAGGGAACGCTCTTCTTAGCTAGCTTAGCTACGGTTTCCTCGAGCTCGTTAAAGAGCTAGTTATAGTACGTAAAGACAAGGTAGATCGTCGGTCCTCGGGTTCTTCTAATCGTAGTAGTAACCTTCGCGTAATACTTACTAATATCGACGAGATACTCTACTTAGCGCTATTCGGCGGCGGTAAGGCCGAGCTACTTAATACCCTCGGAACTCTAATAGATCTCGAGAGCGGTACGTAAAGTATATCCCCTCGTAACTATATAGAAAGTCGAATCGAACCGAGTCTTAACGTCTTAGGTAAAACGGAGTAGGCGCTAAGGAGGCCGCTTTTGCTATCGCTTATTCTATACGATATTCTAGGTATCGGTTTTAGGGCGCTCGATTAGGTTCTTTTAAATAGCCTCGAATCGGTTATATCTCTATAAGCTCGAGTTCGTATATATTGCTAGACGACGAAGCTAGAGAAAAAGAGTTAGAACTATACTAGGTTGCCGGCTATAGGTACCGGCTACGGACAAAAGTTATACCTTATATAAAACGAGAGCGAGGCTCTCTACCTTATCCCGTCTTATTGCTATAATAAGTTTCTCGACTTTCGACTTTGCTTTATCCTTATCTAGGATCTTCTATTAGTCGTCGTTTAATAGTGCAATTTTAAGCGTCTTAAAGAGGGCTCGGATCGCGATTTAAACTATATAAGCGAAGTAGGGAAACTTCTATAGGGATATAACTAGTAACGACGTCGGCTCCGATTTAATAGGGCTAGGGCTATTAATAGGCTCCTCTTTATCGTTATTATCGTGCGTATTATCGTACGTATCCGGAATCGTAGCGAGCTTAACATTCGGAAGATTAAGCTAGATTATAGACCTTATAATCTCCTCTACGTACTCGATCCTATCGATACAATTAGTAATTTTAAAGATATATACGAGTGAATTGTATATATAACGCCTTATATAATGTTCGATTATTACTAGCGTTGTCCGTAGTAATCGAGATTAGTTTCGTTATTACGCTAACCCTATCTATTGCCGTATAAACAAGCTTCGCTATATCCTTACTAGTATAGGAACCTAGAATTTTAGGGAATCCGATTATAAGTTCCTAGAGTTTCTAATCCGAATTAATAAAGTATAGTATAATCGAGAGGAAGGAGGCTCTTATAGTCCGGCTTAACTAGCTATCGATAGTAATAGCTACTCGGCGAGTATTACGGAGGATCTCCCGAATATCGTCTAACGTAGCCTCTTTGTTCTTTTCGAATATAATACGCTAGGTTATCGCGCCGAGAAATAGGGGAGGGTAGTTTATAAGATATAGGTATGTCTTCTATATAGACTCCCTTTCGTAGAAGTCTTCCGGAAGACCGTTTATAGCTAGTATTTCGTTTACTAGTTGCTTAAAGTCTTCGGGGGAGAAATCGGTAGCCTTTAATCCTAGAGCTTCCTTAAGCGTAGCCTATAATAATTAGCTAGATCTCTACGGTTAATTTAGGTAGCCGGAATCTATAGCCGGTAGCTATAGCCGGTAGCTATAGCCGGCATTTTAGAAGATATACCTCTTTCTAGAACGCTATATCTATATTAACTCTCCTCTCTCCTTAAGATTCCCGATACTATTTAGAATAGAGATAGTTCGTAGGCGATAAGTTCCTATCCCCTAGTTTCGGGTATTTTAAGATTAAACCGTAGAAGTTATAGACAATTACTAGTTAATCTTTAAGTCGAGAAGTCGTATAACGGTATAATACCCCCTTTATAAAGAACTTCTAGAATGTGTCCGTTCGCTCCTTACTCCCCTATCGCATCGAGTACTTCCGGAGTTTATACTCCTTCGAACGTAAGTATAAAGGGAACTATATCTTATAGACCTATTAATTAAACTACTCTATATACTCGGGTTTCTAAAGATACGCCTAGCTAGCCTTTTCGAAGATTTCCGGATTAATACTCGATGTTCTTATATCTCCGAATAACCTTCTACTTAGACTCCGTAAAGGTAAGGACTAGGTAGTAGTACCCTATAATAAATTCCTACTACTAGGATTCGGAGAGGATAAATCTAGCCCTAATCGTAGTCTAGGACTCGATAGGCTCGAAGGTAAGTATACGACCTCCTCTCGACGTTGTCGCAATCTCGCTCGTATACTAGACTGTTTCGACTGTCGTCTCGTTATTACTCTTCCTAGTATAGCGCCTAGTATATATACAATGTCGGTCGGTATGTTTTAAGGTTTCGTACGGTAAGGTAAGGACTTAGGAGTAGTAGATATATACTAGTAGCTATAGAGAAACACCCTTTCTTTTATAGTATCGTATCGTTAGGAACAGCTAGGTAGTAAATAGCTAGCTACCTTTTTTTTTTGTTTCCTAGCTACCTAATTACTAGATTTTTTTTCCTAGCTACCCTAGCTAGCCTAACTACTAGAATTTCTTTCCTAGCTATCCTAACTACCTGAATTTTGCCTTCTATACGGCGGCTCTCTCCTACTAACGGAACCGAGCTACTATACCTAACGAATCTAAGCTCGTTTTTAGTTTTAATCTATCCTCTTTCGGTATAAGATACTCGATAAGCAAATGCTTAGGCCGAGTCTAACTACGAAACCTAAGACTAACTAATAGCTCTATTAACTAATCCTAATCCTCGAACTCCTTCCGCTTCTTAGTAAAGACCTTAAAGAGCGCTTAAGCTTCTTCGGATACCTACGGAGTAGTCGAGATAAAGCCGTATCGCTAAAATAGGTAATCCTTCGGAGGCTTATATAGAGATTTAGAGAATTCTAACGCTAACCTATCCTACTAGTAGCTTAGATTCCGGATACAAGCCCTCTCTGCCTTAGTAAAGATTTTATATAGTAGTAGTACTCTGCCTTCGAGAAACGCTTTCTATTTAACTATTAGTATCTGCCGGCTACGAACGCCGGCTATATATACCGAGTATAGAATAATTACCTATATCCCTTCCTCCTATAGTAATACTTCTACCGTCCCTAGATACCTAGCCCCGATCGTATTAATCGTAAGCTACTTTGCCTTTATAGACGTAAAGGCTTCGCTCTAATACTAATAAAGAAACTTCTACTCTATATCGAGGATATAAAGACGACTAGTCTCGATTCTAATCCTTGCTAGCTTTTCGTAGTAGCTTTAACTATAATTTTCTAAATTAATAGGACTTATACCTTAGCCCTTTACTAGTATCTCGTCTCTTTAACTATACTCGATCTACTCCTAGCGCTTATCGTCTATAGCGTTAGGCCCTAAGACTATACCTATTACTAGATCGACGTATAGTATCTCCTCGCTTTTTTTAGTTCCTTTATTCGTAGTATTAAGCTCTATCGCGGCATCCTAAACTCTAGTATTATTATTCTCGGCTATCTAAATATCTCCGTTACTATCGGTCGTATCGATAGAGATAGTAGCTATAGGTCTAAATGCTATTAGTTAACGTGTTAAAGAAAAATATACCGGCTATAGCTACCGGCTACGGCTGCCGGCTATAGCTACTAGCTACGGCCGCTAGCTAGATTAACTTACGCTACTAGAACTTTACGCTCGAAAACTAGCCGTAATTCTTTCCTCCTCTTAGCCTTCTCTTAGGTTGTCTTCTTATTCTAACCTTTACTTTTTTCTATAGGCGCTAGCTATCGATAGAATGCCTTATTCCGCGCCTTTCTTCTCTTATCCTTAGCTCTTTTATCCTTATCTATCTTATCCTTTCTCTCGCGGTCTCGTACGGAATTCTTCTTCGTAGAGTACTCCTCTTTAGTCTTACGCTTTTTAGTTAGACGCTTAGGTAAAACAAACTCGCGGTCTTTAGTTCTATCTTCTATTTAGCGCGCGGCGCGCTTCTCTCTTACTATTATAAGGGAAAGGGGCAGGGGCGTAGCGTATAGTAGTTATTGTCGGTATAGGTATAGAGGAAGAAGTTAAAAGTATAAGAATATCGCGAAGCCCTAATTGTTGCCGCCTACGTAACGTTATATAGGTAAGCTTTCGCAACTATAGTAACTATGCCCCGGTAATAGCAACTACGCCCTAGTAACGGTAACTACGCCCTAGCAACGGCAACTACGCCCTAGTAACGGTAATAAAGCGTAGTAAATATAACCTAGTAACTATTATAGCCGGCAATCGTAGCCGGTAGTCGAATAAGAGTATCTTTATAGTAAAACTACGCCCTAGTAACGGCAACTACGCCCTAGTAACGGTAACTATACCCTAGTAATAGTAAAAGAACATAGTAAATATAATAGAGTTACTATTATAGCTAGCAATCGTAGCTAGTAGTCGAATAAGAGTATCCTTATAGTAAAACTAATATAGTCTCTAGTTTAAACTAGGAATCTATATAGTTCGAAAAAACTAAACCGGAACTAGGGAGCTAGTTCGCCGCTAAGAAACTAAACTATATACGTTTAGTAGTTCGGAAACCGAACTACTACGGGGTCTAAATAGGATAAGGTATCGTATTTTAGTTAGTCGATCGACGACGATAAGAATTAAGTTATAACTAGAACTATTAGAAAGACTAGTAATAAAGTCTATTATTACGCTCTTCTATTAAGTAGTCGGTATAGATAGAGGCCGAAGAAGTCCTCGTTTAGCTTATCTTAAGGATTTAGTCCGAAGGTAGGTATAGTAGGCGCCGATATATCGTTCGACGTTCTTATATATTTATAGCTAATAGTAGCTACGACTAACGAGGTAGAACGTCTTTATAATACTAGGATAGCTAGCGGCGGAATAGTCGTAGTACGCGCGGATAATATTAGTACGGAGCGACTTATCCGTTTCCTTAGCTTCTAGTATATAAAAGTAGTCGCGGTAGAATAGGAGGTTATTATTTTTAACTTTATAGTTTAAAAGGGATAATAGGAGATTATTAGGAAAGTCTACTCTACTACGGAGGTATCCTTTTACTTATTAGAAGAAAGTATCTTTAATCGAGGTATCGCGAATTCGCTTAGTAATATTCTTAGCGTCGATAAAGGTCTCGGCGCCGAGAGTTTCTATAGTAAATATAACCGTACTATTACTCGTAGTATTAATATAGGCTTTCGCAAATTAAGGTTCGTCGTAACCCTTACTCTAACCCTAACCCTAAGGGTTATCGTCGTAAAAAACGTAAAAGTCGTAAAGTTGTCTATTTCTTCGAGAATTGCAATTATTTACCTTAGGGTTACGTAACCCTAACCCTAACCCTAACCCTAACCCTAACCCTAAGGAGAAGATTTTATATACGGCGGATCGGAGGCCCGTAGCTAGGTTATATAGCTTTAATACGAGCTAATAGTTGTATTTAATACGTAGGTCCTTAGCTAATAAAGGTAGGTCGGTAGAGCGGTATATAAGCGAGTCCGGCTTAGCTCCTTATCTACTAGGACGGTATATAATCTTAAAATTAAACCTACTAAAGAATTTACTCTAGCGAGCTTAGCGGCGATTAAGTTGTTTAGTAGATATATAGAACTATAGATTGCGGTAATCGGTAATAACTCGAATAGGCTCCTCGTTAGAGTAGTAACCTTCTAATTTAGGTCTCTATAATTTAAAGGCTTTAATAATAGCGAGAAGCTTTTTATCGTAGATCTCGTAGTTATATTTAGCGGGCGTTATCTTCTTCGAGAAGTAAGTAACGGGTTTCTATACGCTATCGGTATATAGTTAAGATATAATACCGGTAGTAATATAATTAGAAGCGTCGGTCTCGATTATTACGGATAGGTTTAGGTTATAATAAGCTAATACCGGCGTAGAGACGAATATAGCTTTAAGTCGTTCGAAGGAGTCTTAGTAGGCTATCGTCTATACGAAGGGCGTATCTTTATATATTAGTAGGACTATAGGCTTAATAATATATACGAAGTCGCAAATAAAGCGTCGATAGAAGTTTACGAAGCCGAGAAAGGACTATATATCTTTAATATTAGTAGGAATAGGCTAGTCGCGTACGGCTTCGATCTTCTTATTATCTATATAGATACTATTAGTACTAATAACGAGGCCTAGGTACTTAACTATTATTACTTTAAACTCTAACTTTAATATATCGGCTCGTAGGCCGGCTTTAAGGAGTACGTCTATTACTTAGCGAACGTAATAGCGATATTCTTCGATTAAATTAGAGTAGATAAGTATATTATCTAGATACGTAGTATAGAATATATTAAGGAAGGGTCGGAGAGCGTTATTAATATATTACTAAAAGGTTAATAGCGCGTTATAGAGCCTAAATAGTATAACCTTATATTCGAAGAGACTATAACGGGTACGGAAGGCTATTTTCTACTCGTAGCCTAGTTCGATACAAAGTTAATTAAAGGCCGAGATAATATCGAGTTTAGTATATATAACTACTTTACTTAATCGATCGAGTGTCTCTTAAATAAAAGGGATAGGGTATCTATTCTTTACTATAATCTCGTTTAGCTTGCGATAGTCTACGTAGAACCGTAAGCCTCTACTAGGTTTCTTAACGAATAGTACTAGCGAAGAGCACTATAAGGTTAATACTTAAATAAAGCCCTTATCGAGGTTGTCCTTTAAATAGTTATATAGGACCTCTAATTCCTCGTACGATATACCGTAGAGCGGGCTATACGTCGTTTCCTTACCTTTAATAATATCGATACGATAGTTCTATCTAGGTCGGTACGGTAGTAACTTCTTCGTATCCTTCTACGAGAACAATATTAGCCTACCGTAATAGTGCTAAGGGACTTTGTCGGCCGGGTTAATATACTTCTTCTTAGCTATCTCTTTTTCTATATCCCGTAACGATACGGTAAATACAAATAACTCCTTCTTCTTTGTTTACTAGTCGAAGACCTATACGCTTACTAGAGCTATAGTTATACTAGCAATATAGATAAGCGGTAGTAATAAGCGTTTCCGTACTAGTCGAGGTAGCGGAATTAGCGGAGGTAAGAGCGGAGATAAGAACTAAGTTAATACCGATCGGCGCGTAGGACAATCGCGCTACGCGTAGTACTTTCGTATCGAGTCGATAAGCTTTACCGTATCGATATCGTCCGATAGGTTATAAGCTAGTTATTATTAATAGTACTACGTTACTACGGGTTCGGCGTAAGCTAGCGTATCGTTATCTTTACGGTCGGATAAGCTATAGGCGCGAACGATAGTATACGAGTCGTTATAATATTCCTTATAGTAATCGGAGTTAAACTATACTTAGTTAAGCTTCTAGTCGATACGAGGGTTATATTTATTAAGCTACGGACGGCCGAGGATAATAGGATAATATCCTAATATAGTAAGGTAGAAGGCCCTATATTCGATATAGCTATTAATATTAATAGTCGCTCTAGTATACTAAGTAACGTCTACTACGAAACTACCGTCGAAAGTAGTTAATCTACGTAGCTCCTTTAGGCTATAGATAGGAAGCTAGTATTAGTACGCGTAATATAAGTTAATAAAAGATAAACTAGTACAACCGCAATCGACTATTGCTAATAATTAATATTCGGTATTCTACCCTACGTCTAATATACTAGACTAAGGTTTATTATAAGCTATTAAAGTATAATATAAGACGAGATATTAATTATCGCCCTCGGATATAATACTTCCTAATAATACTAATAAACTAATCTATAAATCTTTCTACTATCGATATTTCCTTCTATAATAGTAGCCTAGGTTCTTTAGTAATAACGGTATAGGTAACTCTATCGGTATAGGCTCTTAAACGCGACTTTATCTAAGAGCTATACTTTTCTCTCCTTATCGCTACTATAAGCGTCTTTATTATCGGTAGAAGGTAGATCGGCTAGAGCGGCGGCGGCGGTACTAAAGGCGGAGATATTAGTATTTAGGCGATTACTACGGCCTTAAGCGCGGCGGATAAGCTCTAGATAGGTAGTATCGGAGTAGACGTAATTGCTACCGTAGAAGCGATATAGTCCTTCGCGGCGGCGACGATCTCTCTCTTTAAGCGTTATATAGCGACGATTACCCTAACCCTAACCCTAACCCTAACCCTAACCCTAAGTAGCGGAGAGGTCTATAGCGTCTAGGTTACGGACAGTCGTAGTCGTAGTAGTAGTAGTGCCGTTACTATTCGCCGAGGTAAACTATTCTTAGTTATTACGTAGAATAGTATATCCTTATAGAGGGTGTCCGTTACTAGAGCCGCTAGCGTTATTACTATAGCTACGGCTAGTATTAGGGCCTTAGTTAGCGGTACTACTAGATCCTAGCTTAGTATTATTACGATTGCTTTCTATATAGTACTAACGGAGCCGGTTGTCGATAATAGTTAGTCGGCGATAGAGTAACGAAAAGTTAGTAGGCTTATTATATATATTGCTAAGCGCTACCTTTAATTTAGAAGACAAGCTACGCTTAAGGGCGTTAACTTAAGCTCGGCCTTTGTAACTAAGTAAGGCGTTAAGTCGATTAAACTCTACGAGATAGTAAGTAAATTCCTTATTCTTCTACTTTAAGTTGTCTATCTTATAGCTAGTAGTAGCGACCTCGTTAGGGTTACCGAAGGCGTTAACTAGTAGGTTACGGAAGTCGTTAAGGTCGTTAAAGTCTATAATTACGCCGTATTCGTTATAACGGATATATAGTTAGACTATAGAACAGGCCTTACCGGTAGTACGACTATACGTATATATTAGTCGGTCCTATAGCGTTAGAAAGCGATTATTATTAATTGTTAACTTAATCGTAAGCTTAGTAAGGAAGGGTTTTAGCTTTTTACGGTCTCTATCGTATTTCTCGGGGTCTAGATACTTCTCGCTCTTACTATATCTAGTATAGTTATTATTATCGTCGATACTACGGTTAAATCGAGAACGTCGGAGAGGCTTAGGTTAGTCGCAAAAGGTAAAGGGGTCGAGAGGTCGACGGAATAGAGGTCGGCTATTATCTAATATAGGTCCTCGACCGATTAGATTACGTAATAAAGACGCTTCGGCGTCGCGACGAGCGCGAGCGGCTTATTTACTAGCTCGTCGGGCGATATCTTCTACGGAAGACTATTATTATTATAGGCGAGCGACCTACTAAGCTAGGTTATTACGCTACTATTACGCAATAACTAAGGAGTTACGTACTAAATCGGCGGCTCGACGCTAGTATTCTACTTTAGTCTAAGCCTATACTAGCTTACTATTAAGATAAGTGTTAGTCTTATAATAAGCTTATTATACCTATTCTAGTGTCTCTGCCTCTTACTAGTATTGCTAACGAAGTGTAGCTACTAACTAATATAGCTTAGTTATACGCTAGAAGATATATTTAGCGGCCTTCTACTCGTTTACCCTATTAAAGAACTAATAGAAGTCTTAAAGGCTACTAGGTAGCAGCTATCGTAGTACGCTATCGATGTCGGCGAGACTAGGTCGTAGACCTTGCGGTAGTTGTAATAGTTCTAGTATACCGTTTAACGGGGCCCTAGCTATTCCTACGTAGTTAGGCATATTCGTATATTCCGAGCCGCTACCGCGATCGGTAGGCGGTCTTAAAGGATCTATAGCGAATCGGCGGTATTACTACGATCGGGTAGCTTACTATGCCTAATATAGATTAGTATATAGGTCTATTAGCACTGTCGTATAATAGGGAGCGTAGAAGGGCGATAGCGATCGCCGGCGGCGTAATTCCTTATATAGGCGTACGCGATAGCACCTACGACGTTATCGTAGGTAATAAAGGAACTCGTTATTCTATTAAGATATTAATTAAATAGCTATCTAAATTAATAACGAGTTAAAGAAGAAAGAGAGAGAGGCTCTCTCGCGGAAGAGGCTTTTATCTACTTAGCGGATGCCTTAGGCATTAAGTTACATAACCTTTAGTTACGTAACCTCGAATTGTATATACAAGTCGCTAAGATCGTAACACTCTACTATAGAAGGTAGCTCTACTATAGAAGGTAGCTCTACTATAGAAGGTAGAAACAGCTTACTTAGTAAGGGCAAATCGTCTAGTAAGGACGATAGTAACGGCTATTAATGCCTTAATACCTCGTCGTTATTGTATTAATTACTTTTGCTAGCGTCCTTTAGTAAAGATAGCGGCAATCGACTACTCTCGAGTTAACTAGCTTTAAGTAGTATAGATTATAGAAGGTCTATATCGCATAGGCCTTAGAAGAAGTCCTCGTCGCTTATATAAGGCGCATTATTATCGGTAAGGTTAGAGAGGTTTATATCGGCGTCGTTGTTACTATCTATAACGACTAGAGTAAAGTTAACGTTATTAATAATATTATGCTTGTTAACTAGACCGTAGACAGGTAGTGCGGTGCTATTAATAATAATAAATAGCCGTTACGGCAGAGCCTCTTCCGAAGCGACTAAGGGTGCTAATAAGGGTAGAGTTAGTAGTACTAGCGGTTGTTTAAAGACAGGTCGTTGCAACGGCCTATCGTTAACTAAGCGCTACTTAGCTTTACGGCGAGGTGTTAGTTTAGCGTATAGAGTACCCTTCTCGAGCTATTATTATATATAAAGATCTATTACTAATTAAGCTATTTCCGAGTAGTAAGTAACCTACTATAGAAGGGCCTCGTACTACTAATTATTATTAAGATTAGGCTTAGAAGATTAAGCGTTATAGAAGCAGAAGAACGTCTATACAAGCCCTTCTTATATAGAGTAGAAGTATTCTTTAACTATACGGAGCTTATAGATACTAGGCGGCTTATTAAGGTCTACAACCTGTCTAGTAGACTAATTACTATCGTTAAGGATTAGCTTAGTATTATACTAGTCTAGGTAGACGAGGTTGCTATTAGGTCCTTAGAAGCGACTAATATAGTGCCTATAGCGTATACGTATAAGCTAACTCGTACTATTAAGGTAGAAGCGCTAGATGTACTTGCAAGGTAGGTAATAGCTATACTAGAAGTAGTAGAAGCATTTAGTGCACTCGTTAGGGTGCTTAGTAGGTAGATATATACGCTATATAGGCTTGTTGTTATTATAGTCCTTACGTACCTGCTATAACTCGTCGGCTATCTTCTTCTATATAGAAAGAGGTAGATTCTTAAAGGATGAATAGTGCTTATCTTGCTATAGCGGAAGCTAACCCTAGTAGTCGATTTCGCCGTTTTAACGTACGCGCTCGTATATATAGGTGTCTAGCTGTATTAGGTGCATTACTAGGCCTAATAATAGTTAGTATAGGCCTCTTTATTAATAGAAATAGTATAGAAGGAATATAATTAATAAATGTTGAAGGTAGTATAGGAGTAGCCGGAGGCCGTTCTAGTAAATTCGCACTGTTTTAAGAAATGTAGAAGAGGACTTCTTTTATATAAAATTCCGATAGTACTATAAGAAGGGGACAAATACGCACCTCGCAAGCTCTATTTGCGTATCTAACGCTTGTCTCGGCGCTTTAAGTATATATAATATCCCTCTAGTAGTAAGGTTGTCCGAACTGCTATTAAAAGCGGGTCTCCGAGCCGTGCCTAAGTTAACTAGCGATCGCTCGTAGAAGCCGGCTAGTTGTTACGTAGGTATACCGCCTTCTTAATAGCCTTCTTCGAGTCTAGTTTATTAAGTGCCTTCTTAATAAAGTAACTATACTCTTCTTAGCTTCGAGCAATAAATATAGTATAAGATATAGCCTTAAAAGCGACTAGATACTTCTTAAAGTAGCGTTCGAAGGTCTTAATAACGTAGCGTTAGTAAAGCCGCTATTTAATCTAGCAATCGCTTAGTGCTTGTTTAATCGCTTGCTATTTACTAGCAGAGTCGTCTGTAATAGACTAAAGAGGTATCTATTAAGACTGCTCTTTATAGACATTGTCGGAAGCCTTACTTAGGTGTATTAGCTATAGAAAGTAGTAGATTAAGCTATTGTTGTTATATAAGTACTGCTTGCGTTAGAAGTCCGTTTTAGCTATAAAACGGAGCGTTCTTATTACCTTCTTAATTAAGTGCGCTTGCTTATAGGATAATAAGAAGTAACTAGCCGGAAGCTACTCGAGATACTAATTGCGAGTAATTACGAACACACACTACAAACAATAGCTAGAGAGGGTTGTTTGTGTTAAAGGTTAAGTCGAGCAAGAACAAGCCGCTATAGTTGCGAAGAAGCTAAAGTTGCTAGTTAGAAGCCTAAACTAGACCGGATTAATACGAGCTCTTCTTATCGCTAGTTAAGTAGATTATCTATACCTAACCGGTTAGATTATTAGTATAGAGGCTGAATTTGGCGTTCAAGTATTCTAGAGCCTATTATAGCTGTCGTAAAGTAGACTCGTCGGCGCTAGACCTACGTTTGTCGCTTATTCGAGTAATTGCGGCCTTGTTAGTATTTCTAACCCGATTACGTATAATCCGCACTATACCTACGTCTCGCTAGGTTGTCGCTTATTTAGGCCTTCTTATCTTATAGACTAATTTAGCAACACTCGCTAAGCCTAGAGATAGGTCAATATTAGCGTATAAGCCGCTAAGAACGCACTTACCTACTCGAAATCCGAGGATTTCCTTCTAAATAGCCTTTACGCCGTTATTAACTAAGATACTATCTATAAACTTAAGAGAGTGCGAATAGCACTTATTTAGCGGCAGAAGGATAATATATAATAGCCTTAGTACCGTTACATCCGTAGGTAAGCCTTCTAGTACCGTATTGTCGAGAAATACGCCTAAATTATAGTTTTAATCCTTCTCGTAGAACTCGAGAATAGTTAACTTCGTAGGGCAATCGTACGCCCTTTACGCGATACGCTTCTACTAACGATACCTCGCTTTCTTTAAAGACTTCTTTATAGCGACAATATTACTCTTAGCGATAACATTACTTTTAGCGCGTTTAGCGCGGCCGCTATTTATAAAGCGCTTATAAAGACGATACTCGAATTTAACCCTTCAAAACAGCTACTTTGCTAGATCTACGGATAGCTTCTTCGGACGGCTCTTAATCTACTAAATATTAGTAGTAAACGGTCGATATTCGTCGTATTCGAAGCCGCTTATTCGTACGCCTAGCTAATTACGCACTCGACGACCGCCTTTAAGGACAATATTATTAACTTCTACGCAATATTCGCGGTCTCGAGGGTAGAAGAATTAGCGCCTTTAGTAATATATATTAGGTAGAAACGGGCTCTTAAACTAATAACAACTATATACTTAGCGATTATCGATTACGAGACGACAACAATATACTTACTAGCCGCTTATACTCTAGCTTACTAAGTAACGCGTTAATATCTTTAGGCGCTAAATAAGCCCTATAATTACTATATATTAGAAGCGATAGCGACAGCGACAGCGACAGCGATAGTAAGGTTAAACTAGGCGGTATATAACGCGCAAAAAGAGATAGATTAGGTCGATAATAAGAGGCGGAAACAGGCTCTAGATAAGGCCTAGTAGACCCTCGTTCTACTTAGCAAACAACTCCTTATTTATAGGCCTATACTATAATACCAAGGCTTTAAATAGGACCGCTATATGCCTTATAACTAACCCTAGAAGTAGATAGGCGGGCGTAGTAAACCTATCTATAGTAGCGGATCGATACTCTTACATTTTTAGTTAGTATATATAGACCTCTTATCTTAAGACTTAAGAGGTAGTAGGTAGCGCTTCGCAAATCTAATACTATTATTATAATCTGTCGGTTAGGATACATTTATCCCTTTTCTTAAGAGAAAAATGGCAAATGCTAATAATTCCAAGAATGTTGGAAGAAAGTGGCGTGAAAAAAAGAAAAAAAAAAATCTTATTAGGCAAATTCCAATCGCTGCCGGAGCAGCCACATTTTTATCAATGGACTTTTTACCTCCCTCCCTCTACCGGCATATAATAATAGTCCCCATTCCCCCACACATGGAACAATCAATGGTAATCCTCCCTCTTCCGTTACAGGGGCGACAATTTCGATCCGAACAACAGGAGAGTTGGAGTGTCCCTTTGCCGTTGCAGGAGGGACAGACTTGTCTATAATAAGTATGTGGGTTAGGATGATGAAATAGATGGGTGGAGGGAGGGGAGATGCTTGGATGGAGAGATGTATCTTCCCGCTTTGGTTTGGGAGGGGGGTTGGTCATGCTCATTCACATCCCTGGGATACGTATTTTTGAGTGATGGGGTTGATGGGGGGGGGGGGGGTTGTTTTTGGGTTCGTGATAGATGTGGTTGCAGTTTGCGGTTGGAATGATAGGTATCAGTCATTCCGTCGTGTTGTGTTTTGTATTTACTTATACGTCTATCCCTTCAATCA